>NC_091388.1:11263952-11268952 GCF_038502225.1 Cherax quadricarinatus | reverse complement strand
CAGTCACTACACCAGTCATCAACAGTCACTACACCAGTCATCAACAGTCACTACACCAGACATCCTTCCAGTCACTACACCAGTCATCAACAGTCACTACACCAGTCATCAACAGTCACTACACCAGTCATCAACAGTCACTACACCAGTCATCCTTCCAGTCACTACACCAGTCATCAACAGTCACTACACCAGTCATCCTTCCAGTCACTACACCAGTCATCAACAGTCACTACACCAGACATCCTTCCAGTCACTACACCAGTCATCAACAGTCACTACACCAGTCATCAACAGTCACTACACCAGTCATCAACAGTCACTACACCAGTCATCAACAGTCACTACACCAGTCACCAAGTCACTACACCAGTCACCAAGTTACTACACCAGTCACCAAGTTACTACACCAGTCACCAAGTTACTACACCAGTCACCAAGTTACTACACCAGTCACCAAGTTACTACACCAGTCACCAAGTTACTACACCAGTCACCAAGTTACTACACCAGTCACCAAGTTACTACACCAGTCACCAAGTCACTACACCAGTCACCACCACCAGTCACCAAGTTACTACACCAGTCACCAAGTTACTACACCAGTCACCAAGTTACTACACCAGTCACCAAGTCACTACTCACCAAGTTACTACACCAGTCACCAAGTTACTACACCAGTCACCAAGTTACTACACCAGTCACCAAGTTACTACAAGTCCTACACCAGTCACCAAGTTACTACACCAGTCACCAAGTTACTACACCAGTCACCAAGTTACTACACCAGTCACCAAGTTACTACACCAGTCACCAAGTCACTACACCAGTCACCAAGTTACTACACCAGTCACCAAGTTACTACACCAGTCACCAAGTTACTACACCAGTCACCAAGTTACTACACCAGTCACCAAGTCACTACACCAGTCACCAAGTTACTACACCAGTCACCAAGTCACTACACCAGTCACCAAGTTACTACACCAGTCACCAAGTCACTACACCAGTCACCAAGTTACTACACCAGTCACCAAGTTACTACACCAGTCACCAAGTCACTACACCAGTCACCAAGTGACTACACCAGTCACCAAGTCACTACACCAGTCACCAAGTTACTACACCAGTCACCAAGTTACTACACCAGTCACCAAGTTACTACACCAGTCACCAAGTTACTACACCAGTCACCAAGTCACTACACCAGTCACCAAGTTACTACACCAGTCACCAAGTTACTACACCAGTCACCAAGTCACTACACCAGTCACCAAGTTACTACACCAGTCACCAAGTCACTACACCAGTCACCAAGTTACTACACCAGTCACCAAGTCACTACACCAGTCACCAAGTTACTACACCAGTCACCAAGTCACTACACCAGTCACCAAGTCACTACACCAGTCACCAAGTTACTACACCAGTCACCAAGTCACTACACCAGTCACCAAGTTACTACACCAGTCACCAAGTTACTACACCAGTCACCAAGTTACTACACCAGTCACCAAGTCACTACACCAGTCACCAAGTCACTACACCAGTCACCAAGTCACTACACCAGTCACCAAGTCACTACACCAGTCACCAAGTTACTACACCAGTCACCAAGTCACTACACCAGTCACCAAGTCACTACACCAGTCACCAAGTTACTACACCAGTCACCAAGTCACTACACCAGTCACCAAGTTACTACACCAGTCACCAAGTCACTACACCAGTCACCAAGTCACTACACCAGTCACCAAGTTACTACACCAGTCACCAAGTCACTACACCAGTCACCAAGTTACTACACCAGTCACCAAGTCACTACACCAGTCACCAAGTTACTACACCAGTCACCAAGTTACTACACCAGTCACCAAGTCACTACACCAGTCACCAAGTTACTACACCAGTCACCAAGTCACTACACCAGTCACCAAGTTACTACACCAGTCACCAAGTCACTACACCAGTCACCAAGTTACTACACCAGTCACCAAGTCACTACACCAGTCACCAAGTTACTACACCAGTCACCAAGTTACTACACCAGTCACCAAGTCACTACACCAGTCACCAAGTTACTACACCAGTCACCAAGTTACTACACCAGTCACCAAGTCACTACACCAGTCACCAAGTCACTACACCAGTCACCAAGTCACTACACCAGTCACCAAGTTACTACACCAGTCACCAAGTCACTACACCAGTCACCAAGTTACTACACCAGTCACCAAGTCACTACACCAGTCACCAAGTCACTACACCAGTCACCAAGTCACTACACCAGTCACCAAGTCACTACACCAGTCACCAAGTCACTACACCAGTCACCAAGTCACTACACCAGTCACTTTCCACATACCATGAAAGGAATTCTAAATATAGATAATTTCCCAAGGTTAACTATCTTTCATTCTCCTTCCTTTCAATTATCTCTCTCTCTCTCTCTCTCTCTCTCTCTCTCTCTCTCTCTCTCTCTCTCTCTCTCTCTCTCTCTCTCTCTCTCTCTCTCTCTCTCTCTCTCTCTCCAGATATTGCTGTTATCCTCGCATCAACTCCCGTCACCTTACATCATATTACCAACTTGTTAAACAAAAAAACACACATCAACACAAGCCTCCACTGCGTCTACACACATCAACACAAGCCTCCACTGCGTCTACACACATCAACACAAGCCTCCACTGCGTCTACACACATCAACACAAGCCTCCACTGCGTCTACACACATCAACACAAGCCTCCACTGCGTCTACACACATCAACACAAGCCTCCACTGCGTCTACACTCAACACAAGCCTCCACTGCGTCTACACTCATCAACACAAGCTTTCACTGCGTCTAAACACATTAACACAAGCTTCCACAGCGTCTAAACACAAGCCTTCACTGTGTCAACGTTTCGCTCAGCACAGAGCAAAACGTCGCCCCATTTAACACCTGCTATGCAACCTGCGTCGTTCTCCCACCTCTTCATCACTGTTTGGAAATAACTATCATCTTCCTGTGTACATCTCCGGCTGAAAGCCGTTCCTTTGTCTCTATCTGTCTGCAAGACACCTGCTCCTCTTGGCTATCAGTTCATTTGCCCTTTTTTCTCTCTCTGGCAGAAATCCAGTGTCATCCCATTAACTCGTCCACTGCCAAAGCTTATGTCCTTGTCTTATAGACGCCGTCTTGTATACGGGACACAGATAGACAGATAGCAGACACGGAACAGACTGGTAGCAGACACGGAACAGACTGGTAGCAGACACGGAACAGACTGGTAGCAGACACGGAACAGACTGGTAGCAGACACGGAACAGACTGGTAGCAGACACGGAACAGACTGGTAGCAGACACGGAACAGACTGGTAGCAGACACGGGACAGACAGCAGACACGGAGCAGACAGCAGACACGGGGCAGACTGATAGCAGACACGGGACAGACTGGTAGCAGACACGGGACAGACTGGTAGCAGACACGGGACAGACAGCAGACACTAAGCAGAGAGACAGCAGACACGGAGCAGACAGCAGACACGGGGCAGACAGATAGCAAACACGAGATAGACAGCAGACATGGGACACAGAAGACAGACAGCAGACATGGGACACAGAAGACAGACAGCAGACATGGGACACAGAAGACAGACAGCAGACATGGGACACAGAAGACAGACAGCAGACACGGGACAGACAGCAGACACGGGACACAGCAGACACGGGACGGACAGACAACAAGGGACTTGGAGTCCCCACTGAGACTATCAGCTTGTGTGTAGAATAAGACATTTGTGTGCCACGTCAGCCAGGGGTTTCATCAGTCCAATACAGAGAAGGTGAAAGATAAGGAGGCTGAGATGCTCGGTCTCTCATCTGGAGTCGATGTCTTCAGTCCGTCAATCTTGAGAAATTTAAAGCATATGTTGAGAGACTGATTACCCAGAACTTGTCCTCATCTTCCACTGTTCTTCTCTGTATTGGACTGAAGAAACCCAAGTGCCTCGTTCTTGAACTTGTCGGGTTTCAATACCAGTGACATGACAGTGTGTACCACACTGTGTATATCACAGTGACACCACTGCTAACACCATCACCATCACTATCACCACCACTAGCACCACTTGGTACACTAGTACTACCACTATCACCACTTGGTACACTAGTACTACCACTATCACCACTTGGTACACTAGTACTACCACTATCACCACCACTATCACCACTTGGTACACTAGTACTACCACTATCACCACCACTATCACCACTTGGTACACTAGTACTACCACTATCACTACCACTATCACCACTTGGTACACTAGTACTACCACTATCACCACTTGATACACTAGTACTACCACTATCACCACTTGGTACACTAGTACTACCACTATCACCACTTGATACACTAGTACTACCACTATCACCACTTGGTACACTAGTACTACCACTATCACCACTTGATACACTAGTACTACCACTATCACCACTTGGTACACTAGTACTACCACTATCACCACTTGATACACTAGTACTACCACTATCACCACTTGGTACACTAGTACTACCACTATCACCACTTGATACACTAGTACTACCACTATCACCACTTGGTACACTAGTACTACCACTATCACCACTTGATACACTAGTACTACCACTATCACCACTTGGTACACTAGTACTACCACTATCACCACTTGGTACACTAGTACTACCACTATCACCACTTGGTACACTAGTACTACCATTGTCACCACTTGATACACTAGTACTACCACTGTCACCACTTGACACACTAGTACTACCACTGTCACCACTTGATACACTAGTACTACCACTGTCACCACTTGATACACTAGTACTACCACTGTCACCACTTGATACACTAGTACTACCACTGTCACCACTTGATACACTAGTACTACCACTGTCACCACTTGATACACTAGTGCTACCACTGTCACCACTTGATACACTAGTACTACCACTGTCACCACTTGATACACT
>NC_091388.1:11238952-11253952 GCF_038502225.1 Cherax quadricarinatus | reverse complement strand
TCTCTCTCTTGTCTTACTGCTGTCACCATGTCATAGAACTCCAGTAGGTTTGTGACACAGGATTTCCTGTCCCTGAAACCATGTTGGCTGCTGTTGATGAGATGATTCCTTTCTAGGTGTTCCACCACTCTTCTCCTGATAATCTTCTCCATGATTTTGCATACTATACATGTCAGTGACACTGGTCTGTAGTTTAATGCTTCATGTCTGTCTCCTTTTTTAAAGATTGGGACTACATTTGCTGTCTTCCATGCCTCAGGCAATCTCCCTGTTTCGATAGATGTACTGAATATTGTTGTTAGGGGTACACATAGCGCCTCTGCTCCCTCTCTCAGGACCCATGGAGAGATGTTATCTGGCCCCATTACCTTTGAGGTATCTAGCTCACTCAGAAGCCTCTTCACTTCTTCCTCGGTTGTGTGAACTGTGTCCAGCACATGGTGGTGTGCCCCACCTCTCCATCTTTCTGGAGCCCCTTCTGTCTCCTCTGTGAACACTTCTTTGAATCTCTTGTTGAGTTCCTCACATACTTCACGATCATTTTTTGTTGTCTCTCCTCCTTCCTTCCTTAGTCTGATTACCTGGTCCTTGACTGTTGTTTTCCTCCTGATGTGGCTGTATAACAGCTTCGGGTCAGATTTATCTTTTGCTGCTATGTCGTTTTCATATTGTCGTTGGGCCTCCCTTCTTATCTGTGCATATTCGTTTCTGGCTCTACGACTGCTCTCCTTATTCTCCTGGGTCCTTTGCCTTCTATATTTCTTCCATTCCCTAGCACACTTGGTTTTTGCCTCCCTGCACCTTTGGGTGAACCATGGGCTCATCCTGGCTTTTTCATTATTCCTGTTACCCTTGGGTACAAACCTCTCCTCAGCCTCCTCGCACATTGTTGCTACATATTCCATCATCTCATTAACTGGCTTCCCTGCCAGTTCTCTGTCCCACTGAACCCCATTCAGGAAGTTCCTCATTCCCGTGTAGTCCCCTTTCTTGTAGTTTGGCTTCATTCGTCCTGGCCTTCCTGCTTCTCCCTCCACTTGTAGCTCTACTGTGTATTCGAAGCTTATAACCACATGGTCACTGGCCCCAAGTGGTCTTTCATATGTGATGTCCTCGATATCTGCACTACTCAAGGTGAATACTAAGTCCAGCCTTGCTGGTTCATCCTCTCCTCTCTCTCTTGTAGTGTCCCTTACGTGTTGGTACATGAAGTTTTCCAGTACCACCTCCATCATCTTAGCCCTCCATGTATCTTGGCCCCCATGTGGCTCCAAGTTCTCCCAGTCGACTCCTTGTGGTTAAAGTCACCCATGATCATGACCTTTGCCCTGCACGCATGTGTGTGTGTGTGTGTGTGTGTGTGTGTGTGTGTGTGTGTGTGTGTGTGTGTGTGTGTGTGTGTGTGTGTGTGTGTGTACTCACCTATTTGTACTCACCTATTTGTGGTTGCAGGGGTCGAGTCCTAGCTCCTGGCCCCGCCTCTTCACCGGTTGCTACTAGACCCTCTCTCTCCCCGCTCCATGAGCTTTATCAAACCTCGTCTTAAAACTGTGTATGGTTCCTGCCTCCACTACGTCATTTTCTAGGCTATTCCACTGCCTTACAACTCTATGACTGAAGAAATACTTCCTACTATCTCTCTGACTCATTTGTGTCTTCAACTTCCAATTGTGGCCTCTTGTTTCTGTGTCCCCTCCCTGGAACATCCTGTCCTTGTCCACCTTGTCTATTCCACGCAGTATTTTATATGTCGTTATCATGTCTCCCCTGACCCTCCTGTCCTCCAGTGTCGTCAGGCCGATTTCCCTTAATCTTTCTTCATAGGACATTCCCCTTAGCTCTGGAACTAACCTTGTTGCAAACCTTTGTTGTGTGTGTGTGTGTGTGTGTGTGTGTGTGTGTGTGTGTGTGTGTGGGGGCAAAAGAGCGGCAGCAAACAAAAAAAAGAACAGAGCAAATTTGGCAAAAAATGGAGCCGCACAACGGGCAAGCACCCAGCAGCAGCAGGCTGCTTGCGAAAGCAGAAAGAAGGTTGTTGGGCCCCGTTGCTGCTGGAAGCCGTTGGCAAAAACCCGGGGGGTTAGGGCAAAAAGCGGGTTTTTCGCGGCCCCGCGCTGCTTTTTTTTGTTAAATGTTACCCCCCCAAGCAACACAGCGGGTTTTTAAAACGCAAGGCGTTTTTTCAAGGAACAGCACACCCAGCCCCCGCCGCGGGGAAGAGCACCGCCCCCGAAAAAAGGCGTTTTTTCACCGCCGCCAGCATTGGCGGAGCGTTGGGGGTTGTTGTTGTTAGCGGGCCCCGGCGGCCCCGCCACCTAAGATTTCCCCAAAAAATTTTTTGGGAATTTTCCGTCCCTTTTTTAAATTTGGTTGAGGGGCCAATATAGCTCCTTCCCGGGATCTTCACTAGTCATTACTAGGTCCTCTCCCTCCCTGAAGAGGCGGAGCCGGGAGCTATAACTCGACCCCTGCAACCACATACAGTTGAGTAAACACACAAGCTGAGAGGCGAGCACAGAGTACACACAAATCCTCGTAAAGTCGCTATCAGTAACACCAGATAGCCAACACAATACTGTTTAGAGCCGAGAAAACAGAGGAAGATAACAGTGTGGAAGCCGGTACACGTCACCAGGAGATCAAACATTGTAGAAACAGAGAAAAGGAGAGATAAGATAATTTCTCAGTTTACCTACGCC
The DNA here is from genome assembly GCF_038502225.1 of Cherax quadricarinatus. NCBI lineage: Eukaryota > Metazoa > Arthropoda > Malacostraca > Decapoda > Parastacidae > Cherax > Cherax quadricarinatus. The sequence continues at coordinate 11,251,253 of NC_091388.1, read as the reverse complement.
AAAACAAACACGTTATTATGGATCAGGAGGAGAACACCTTTAAAACACTACGTTTCGCTCACCAAAGGAGATTTATCGAGTTAAAACGACTGGGTGGGCGAGATGTCTACCTACCTGGAGGGTTGTGAGGGGAACAACGCCCCCCCCCGGCTCAGTCCTTGACCATGTAACTACAATGTTCCATAATGGTTTAACCATAGAACAGAGGTGGAGATAGCTGGTGGTAGGAAGTTGGAGATGGGAGGGGGGTGGGATAGCTGGTGTTAGTTGGGGGCAGGGAAAAAAAAGGTGCCAGGGAGTGTACGGGGAAAGGGGGTGGGGCAGAAGCTGGGGGGTTGGGGCAAACCAGGCAGGGAGTACAGCGGGGCAGGGAATGGTGGCAAGCCCGGGGCAGGCAGTAAAAGCTGGTGGGAGAGTATTCAGCTGGGGGGCAGTACAGCTGGTGGCAACAAAACCGGGGTAAGGGGGCAGCCGGGGGGCAGCAGACAGCTGGGGGCAGTACAGCTGGTGCAGTGCAGGGCAGTGCAGGGAGTACAGCTGGGGGCAGACAGTTGGGGGTAGCAAGCGGGAGCAGAAGCGGGAGCATACAGGTGGCGGGGGCACAGGGTGGGGGCAGACAGTTTGGAGCAAAAGCCCGGCAGAGGGAAGCCCGGGGGTGCAGCAAGGTTTCGGGAGCAAGCGGCAGCAGACAGCTGGCGGGGGCAGGGATGGCAGGCGGCAGCAGACAGCTGGGCGGGAGCAAGCCCGGCAGGCCGCTGGGGCGGGGACAGCTGGGGAGCAGGCGCTGGCAGCACGCTGGTGCACAGCCGGGCAGACAGCCGGCGCAGTACAAAGCTGGGGCGAGCCGCGGGGGAGCAGCACAGGGGTGGGAGCAGCTGGTGGGAGAAGGGGGGCAGGGTGGCGGGAGCAAGCTGGTGTGGGAAAGCTGGTGGGAGTAAACTGGGGCAGCAAGCTGGCGGGAGGGACAGCTGGTGGGATAGCTGGTGGCAGAACAGCCCGGCAGCAGTAAACGGAAGGGCAGACAGCTGCAGTACAGGGGAGGCGGGAGCCCCAGCCAGGCAGCAGCACAGCCCGGCAGCAGTACAGCTGGGAGAAGCGGGGAGGACAGCGGGGGCAGAGCAAGCTGGTGGGAGAGCAAGGCGGCAGAGACAGCTGGGGCAGCAAGCCGGGGCAGCATAGCCGGGGGAGAGCAAGCCGGGGCAGCAGTACAGCCGGGGGAGCAGGCAAAACCGGGCAGCAGACAGCCGGGGCAGACAGCTGGCAGCAGCCCGCCGGGGGAGAGCAAGCTGGGCAGCAGTACAGCCGGGGGGGCAGCACAGCTGGTCGCAGACAGCTGCAGCAGCAAGCTGGGAGCACAGCAGGGGAGCACAGCCGGGCAGACAGCCCGGGGGCAGCATAAACAGGCAGCAGCCCGCCCGGGTCAGCCGGCCGGCAGCCCGCGGCAGCAGCAAAAGGCCAAATCAGCACAGCCCGCACAGCTGGGGCGGGAGACAGCCGGAGCAAGCCCGGCAGCAAACAAGGGGGCAGTAGCATAGCTGGCGGCAGGACAGCGGGGTGGGGGCAGAGCACAGCGGCAGAGCATAGCCGGTGCGAAAAACCAAGGGGCAGAGGACAGCTTTGGGAGCACAGCTGGGGAGCATTAGGGAGGCAGTGGGGGAACAGCTGGGCAGACAGCTGGGTGAGCATGGGAGGCGGGGCAGACAGCTGGGGGAGACAGCCGGGGGGCAGTACAGCCGGGTGGGAGCAGCACAGCTGGTGGGAGCAAGCCCGGGCAGCAGCTGGTGGCAGAGTACAGCCGGGGCAGCACAGCCGGGCAAACACAGCTGGGCAGAGCAAACCAGGGCAGACAGCCGGGTGACAGGCCCGGCAGCACAGCTTGGGGGCACAGCCCCAGCCGGGGGGGGGAGCAGCCTGGTGCGGGAGAAGCCGGGGCAGCAGTACAGCCGGCAAAAGCAGCTGCGGAGGGAGAAAAGGTGGGCAGCACAGCTGGGGGAGCACAGCCGGGGGCAGGGAAGCTGGGGGCAGAAAGTTCTGGGCAGCATACCTGGGAGCAGCAGGGACAGCCCGGGGCAAAGCAGGCCCGCAGCACAGCCGGCAGCAGGCGCCGGGGGGGCAGTACAGCGGTGGCAGAGGGCCCGGGGGCAGCACAGCCCGGCAGCACAGCCGGGCAGCAGCCAAATGGGGAGCAGAAGCCGGGGCAGCGCAAGCCAAAGGGAGCAGTTAAATGGCAGCCCGCCAGCCGCCCCAGCAAGCCGGGGGTGGCAGGGAGTACAGCCGGCAGGGAGCACAGCCAGGCAGCAAAAGCTGGGAGCAGCACAGCTGGGGGAAACACAGCTTGGGCAGCACAGCTGGGGCAGCAGCATAGCCGGGGAGTGGGACAGCCGGGAGCAGCACAGCTGGGCACAGGGGGGCCCGCAGCCGGGGCAGACAGCTTTCAAACATGCGGGCAGCAGACAGCCGGGAGCACAGCCGGGCAAAAACTGGGAGACAGCCGCGGGAGACAGCCCGGTGGGCAGAAACTGGGCCCGCAGGGGGAAAAGCTTGGGAGCAGGGACGGGGCAGCAGACAGCTGGGCAGACAGCGGGGGAGAGAAGCCCGGGGCAGCACAAACTGGGGCATAGCTGCCGGGGGAGCCCGTGGTGGGAGCAGGGGGCAGCAGCACAGCTGGGCGGCCCGCCGGGGAGCTGGTGGGAGTAAAAGCTGGTGCAGTACAGCTTGGGAGCAGCAAGCGGGGGGCAGCAAGCCCGGGAGTAGCAAGCTGGCGGGAGTACCGGCGGCAGCAGCATAGCTGGCGGGGGAGCATAGCCGCGCAGGCCGCTTTGGGAGCAGTACAGCTGGCGGCAGCACAGCTGGGGGGTGCGGCAGGCCCGGGGTTGGCGGCAGCAGCACAGCCGGCGGCAGCAGCACAGCTGGCGGCAGGGCAAGCCGGGGGGCAGTCAGCCGGCAGCAAACGGCGGCAGACAAACCGGGCGGGAGATAAAGCTGGCGGCACAGCCGCGGGAGGCAGCGGGGCCGCGCGGGAGTACAGTTGGGGAGCAGCATAGGGGGGCAAGGGGGGGCAGGGGTGGTGGCGGGAGACAGCCGCGGCAGCATAAACCGGCAGCAGACAGCAGGGCAGCATAGCCAAAATGGGACAGCTGGCAGGGAGCAAGGGCCGGGGAGCACAGCTGGTGCAGCAGACAGCTGGCAGGCACAGCCGGGGGGGCAAACGGGGAGGTCAGGGAGGGAGCAAGTGGGGCATACAAAAGGGGAGACAGCTTGGGGAGCAGCATAGCCAGGGGAGGCAGCGGGGGAAACAAACAAAAGCTAGTGGGAGTAAAAGCTGGGGCAGAGCATAGGGGCAGTAAGCTGGGCAGCATAAACCAGTAGCAGCACAGCTTTGGGGGCAGTAAGCTGGGGCAGCCCGTTAAATGGGAGAGCACAGTTGGGGAAAAAGCACAGGGAAGTGGGAGGTGGGAGCAGAAGGGGGGAAGCGCAGAGACACGGCGGGAGGGAAGCGGTGCAGAAAAAGTTTGGGAGAAAGTGGGGGCCCGCAAAGGGAGAAAAGTGCAAATACCCGGTGGGAGGCAAAAGTGGTGCACAGCTGGCGGCAGCGGCGTGGGGCAGTACAAACCAGGGGAGTAGTGTGGTGGGCAGCAGGTGGGACAGTTGGGGGGCAGCAGGTTGGGGAGGTGGCAGCAGGGACAGGTTAAACGGGGGAGCAGCAAACCGGCAGCACAGCCGGGGGGCAGCAGACAGCGGGGGGCACAGCTGGGGCAGTACAGCTGGGCAAGCCGGGCAGGGAAGGGGTTTCCGGGAGAGCACAGCTGGGCAGCAGTTTCAGGCCCGCAGCACAGCCGGGGGCACAGGGGGGCAGCACAGCCAGTGCCCGTGCCAGTAGCACAGCAGGGGGAGCATAAACCAGGGCAGCAGACAGCTGGGGGGGCAGTACAGCTGGTGGCAGAGCAAGCTTTGGGGAAAACAGGGGGAGTGGCCCGCCCGGGAAGCCAAATGGCAGCAGACAGCGGGCCAGTAGCAGAAAAGGGCAGCAGGCAGCTGGGGGTAACAGGGAAAGGGGGGGCAAGCGGCGGGAGCAAGCCAGTGGCAGCACAAACTGCGGGAGCCAGGCGGGAGACAGCTGGGGAGCAAGGCCCGGCAGCAGCAAGCCAGGGGAGCAGTACAGTCAGCGCAGGGAGTACAGCAGGCAGCAGTCCCGCGGGAGAGACAGCCGGGTGGGAGTGAATGGGGGGCAGCAGCAAGCTTTCAGACAGCTGGTGAGCAGCGGGTCGGACAGTGGGCGTACAGTTGGCAGGACAGCTGGGGGCAGAGCAGCCGGGCAGAGACAGCGGGGCAGGAGACAGTTAAAAAGTTAAAAGGGAGCAGCAAGCAGGTGGGAGAAAGTGGCCCGGCCCCAAAAGGGGAGGGGGCCCGTGGCAGTCAGCCCGGGAGCAGCACAGCCAGGCAGCAGGCCCGCCGGGGCAGCACAGCCGGCGGGAGGGGGTGCCAGGGAGCAAGCCAGGCGCGGCCCGGCAGTGGCACAGCCGGCAGAAAACAGCCGGGTGCGGCCGTTTAGGGAGGGACGCCGGCAGCAGCATGCCCGGCAGCAGCAGCCGGGGCAGCAGCAAGCCGGGTGGGAGCAGAAGCTGGGGGCAGCCCGCGGGTCGGGGGCATACGCAGGGGGCAGCAGGCAGCCAAAGACAGCAGCAGGGGTATAGCCCAGGGCACAGGGCGGGAGGCAGCTGGTGCAGGGGATAAACTGGTGGCCCGTGTTAAAAGCCGGCGGCAAACCAGGGAGACAGTGCAGCCCGCGGGGTTTTTTGGGGCCGGTAGGGGAGGGGCTGGGTAAATGGCAGGAGCAAACTGGGCAGCAAGCTGGGGGGCCCGGAGAGAAGTGGGGGCAGCAGACAGCTGGGGGAGCAGCAAGCAGGGGCCCGAGACAGCCAAAAGGGGAGGACAGCCGTGGGTACAGCCGGGGCACAGCTGGTGCAGGACAGCTGGGCAGACAGCCGGGGCAGAAGCCGAGACAGCTGGGGGGACAGCTGGGCAGAGTAAACTGGGGCAGAGTACAGCGGCAGCAGGGATAGCTGGGGGTGGATAGCTGGGGAGAGCATTTGTCAGGGAGGGAGTCAGTGGGGAGACAGCAGGGGGGAGCAGCATAGCCAGTGGCAGAAACTGGGCAGGCAGGGAGTACAGCCAGCGTCATGGGCGGGTGGCCCGCCCGCTGCGCACAGCTTTGGGAGCAGCTGGGCAGCAGCAAGCCAGCGGCACAGCCCTAGCTGGCCGGGGCATACGCGGGGCAGAGCAGGTGGCGCAGAAGCCGGGGAGGCGCGACAGCGGCAGGCACGCCAGGGCGCAGACAGAGGGGCAGGGGAAGCCGGAGCACAGCTGGGGCAGCAAGCTGGCACAGCACGGCCCGGGAGCAGCAGCAGGCAGCAGCAAGCCTTTCAGCAGCATGCAGGGGCAGCAGCAAGCCCGTGGGCAGTACAGCTGGGCGGCAAATAAACACAGCTGGGGCAGCAAGCTGGTGCAGGGGGCAGCTGGGGCAGCAGCAAGCCAAGGGCAGCAAAAGCTGGGGAGAGACAGCCCGGCGGGAGGAAGCAGGCCCGGTGGCAGGGGCAGGCAGCAAGGGGCAGGTACAGCGGGCAGCAGCAAGCCGGGGGCAGACAGCTGGGCAGGCACAGCCTGGGCAGCACAGCCTGGCAGCAGCATAAACGGCAGCAAAAGCCCGGGGAGCAGGACAGCAGGGCAGAGGGATACGGGTAGACAGCTGCGGGAGGGGACAGCGGGGCAGAAACAAACTGGCGGGTAGCATTTGCCGGCAAATGGCCAAACAGGCGTGGAGTAAGCCCGGGGGGCAGTAGACAAACAGGCGGGAGTAAGGGTAGTGGCAGCGGGGATAGTTGGGGCAGTAGCAAGCTTGGCAGAAGCGGTGGGATAGCTAAGGGGGGTGCAGCATAAAGTTGGGGTGTAGGGATGGGTAGTTGGCAGTATAAATTTCAGTAGCATAGTTTCGGGGGAGCATAAAGCAAGGGGGAGCACGTTGGGCGAGGGGGTGCCGAGGCAGAGCATGGGAGGCAGCAGGGGGCAGTGGTGCAAACATTTTCGGGCAGGGATGGGGGAAAGGGGGCAGCAGCAAAAGGGGGAAGTGGTGGTGCATCAGGGGCAGGCAAACATCAGGCAGGGGGTATACAAAGGAAGGGGAGTATAAGAGGGGGCAGGGCAAAGCAAGGGAGGAGTAAGGGAGATAGGGCGAGAATAGGGGGATATGGAGAGAAGGGGAGGGAGTTAGGGAGAGAAGAGGGAAAATAGAGATGTAGATAGGGAGAGAAAAGGTGGATAGGGGGAGACAGGAAGAGGGAGTTAGGGAGAGAAAGGGGAGATAAGGAGAGAAGCGGGAGACAGGGAGAGAGGATGGAGATAGGGAGAGAGGATGGAGATAGGGAGAGAGGAGGGAGATAGGGAGATAAGAGGAAGAAGAGGTAGATAGGGAGATAAGAGGGAGCTAGGAAGAGAAGGGGGAGACAGGGAGAAATGGAGAATGAGAGACGTAGCTTTACTGGCAACGTTTCGCTCACATAACTTCAGCTAGTCACAAACAGGATATGTTTGATTACTTGATAAGTCCCACTGTGTGGGCGAAACGTTCTCAATAAAACATCACATTATACCGCAATGTCGTGGGTTTTATTTTTATGAACGTGTCTATGTTTCGCACCATTTCTCCGCCCCGACTTAGGAGGGGGAGGTAAGCAAGGGGGCGCTGCCCCTCTCCTCCACAATCAACGATATTGGCTCGTGTCTTATATAAAATTTAGTCTTATTTGCGAAGGGCCACGCTCCGAGGGTGGGTTCTTGCAGCTAGGCAGCTGCTGCAGCTGCTACAGCTGCTGCTTCTCCTGCTGCAGCAGCTGCTTCTCCTGCTACTGCTGGAATTCCAGGCTGGTGGCGTATATCAACGCACAGACTCGCGTGTCTAACAATACAAGTGGCCACGAGAAAGTGGCCACGAGAAGCTGTGGCCTTCGAGACCAATCAATTTTACCCCGGGAGCTCCCACGGTACCTTTGGAAGCGATAGGTCACAACCTTCGTCACCTTTGTTCCTTACCAGGTAGTTATGTTGGTAGACAGCAACCATCTAGCCAGGTACTCGCCTTCTGTCGCAAGTTATAATATTTTTTTCTAATTGAAATCTAGCAAGTTTGTTGATGCTGTCTCCAGAACACGTAAGTGACAGGTAACTCTTACTGTCTCATGACCACGTGACAGGTAACTCTTACTGTCTCATGACCACGTGACAGGTAACTCTTACTGTCTCATGACCACGTAAGTGACAGGTAACTCTTACTGTCTCATGACCACGTAAGTGACAGGTAACTCTTACTGTCTCATGACCACGTAAGTGACAGGTAACTCTTACTGTCTCATGACCACGTAAGTGACAGGTAACTCTTACTGTCTCATGACCACGTAAGTGACAGGTAACTCTTACTGTCTCATGACCACGTTAGTGACAAGTAACTCTTACTGTCTCATGACCACGTAAGTGACAGGTAACTCTTACTGTCTCATGAACACGTAAGTGACAGGTAACTCTTACTGTCTCATGACCACGTAAGTGACAGGTAACTCTTACTGTCTCATGAACACGTAACTCTTAGTGACAAGTAACTCTTACTGTCTCATGACCACGTAAGTGACAGGTAACTCTTACTGTCTCATGACCACGTAAGTGACAGGTAACTCTTACTGTCTCATGACCACGTAAGTGACAGGTAACTCTTACTGTCTCATGACCACGTAAGTGACAGGTAACTCTTACTGTCTCATAACCACGTGACAGGTAACTCTTACTGTCTCATAACCACGTGACAGGTAACTCTTACTGTCTCATGACCACGTAAGTGACAGATAACTCTTACTGTCTCATAACCACGTGACAGGTAACTCTTACTGTCTCATGACCACGTGACAGGTAACTCTTACTGTCTCATGACCACGTAAGTGACAGATAACTCTTACTGTCTCATGACCACGTAAGTGACAGGTAACTCTTACTGTCTCATGACCACGTAAGTGACAGGTAACTCTTACTGTCTCATGACCACGTAAGTGACAGGTAACTCTTACTGTCTCATGACCACGTAAGTGACAGGTAACTCTTACTGTCTCATGACCACGTAAGTGACAGGTAACTCTTACTGTCTCATGACCACGTAAGTGACAGATAACTCTTACTGTCTCATAACCACGTGACAGGTAACTCTTACTGTCTCATGACCACGTAAGTGACAGGTAACTCTTACTGTCTCATGACCACGTAAGTGACAGGTAACTCTTACTGTCTCATGACCACGTAAGTGACAGGTAACTCTTACTGTCTCATGACCACGTAAGTGACAGGTAACTCTTACTGTCTCATGACCACGTAAGTGACAGGTAACTCTTACTGTCTCATGACCACGTAAGTGACAGGTAACTCTTACTGTCTCATGACCACGTAAGTGACAGGTAACTCTTACTGTCTCATGACCACGTAAGTGACAGGTAACTCTTACTGTCTCATGACCACGTAAGTGACAGGTAACTCTTACTGTCTCATGACCACGTAAGTGACAGGTATACTGTCTCACTAAGTGACAGGTTACTGTCTCATAACCACGTGACAGGTAACTCTTACTGTCTCATGACCACGTAAGTGACAGGTAACTCTTACTGTCTCATGACCACGTGACAGGTAACTCTTACTGTCTCATGACCACGTAAGTGACAGGTAACTCTTACAAATATCTACTCACATTAAGTATACACAAACCTTTGCTTTCCTACATACTTCTTAACAATTTTTAAAGCCAACCTTGAGTTAGGTTTAAGCACTGAGAGATTATCTTCCCCCAACCCTGGGGAAAGAATCTCCTAGTACCATAAACACATACCTGGCTCTGCACTGATACCTAATACTAATATGGAATTCCAAGATTGATGGCCTGACCACAGAACATTACCTCATTCTCCTCCTGTTCTTCCTCAACTGATGAAGTATTTCCTCAATAAAGATACCCAAGAATGTGTCTAATTTACACATCTGCAATTTATACACACAATGGCATTCTGCTCCAGATGTGACATCCAACAGGTCTGGAATTTCCTTCCACATCTGCATAACAGTATTTCCATTGATGCAACTCACAACACCAGGCTAGCACACTGGTGCTTATTTTAACTAAGTGAGTACTAGCAGAGGTAGTGTTACTGCGTGGGAACACCAGCAGTGTTGCTACACTATTCTATATGTGGTAACACCAGCAGTACACAGTGGTGGTAACACCAGCAGTGTTGCTACACTATTCTATATGATAGTTACACAGTGGGAACACCAGCAGTGTTGCTACACAGTGGGAACACCAGCAGTGTTGCTACACTATTCTATATGATAGTTACACAGTGGTGTTGCTACACTATTCTATATGATAGTTACACAGTGGTAACACCAGCAGTGTTGCTACACTATTCTATATGATAGTTACACAGTGGGAACACCAGCAGTGTTGCTACACTATTCTATATGATAGTTACACAGTGGTAACACCAGCAGTGTTGCTACACTATTCTATATGATAGTTACACAGTGGGAACACCAGCAGTGTTGCTACACTATTCTATATGATAGTTACACAGTGGTAACACCAGCAGTGTTGCTACACTATTCTATATGATAGTTACACAGTGGGAACACCAGCAGTGTTGCTACACTATTCTATATGATAGTTACACAGTATGATAGTTACACAGTGGGAACACCAGCAGTGTTGCTACACTATTCTATATGATAGTTACACAGTGGGAACACCAGCAGTGTTGCTACACTATTCTATATGATAGTTACACAGTGGGAACACCAGCAGTGTTGCTACACTATTCTATATGATAGTTGCACAGTGGTAACACCAGCAGTGTTGCTACACTATTCTATATGATAGTTACACAGTGGGAACACCAGCAGTGTTGCTACACTATTCTATATGATAGTTACACAGTGAACATCAAAATGGTATACAATACCGACAGGTTGTTAGGTAAGACACATATGCAACAGTTAGACAACAACTTTATGGTTTAGAAAGACACGTAAGCAAACACTATGACATATTTATTAGAAAACGTTTCGGTCCTGGGACCTTGATCACTTCTAACATACAGAGGTAGAAAGACATTATATATATAGGCGGAGAGTGAGATGTGACGCACGTGACCTGAGGAATGTCATAAGAACATAAGAATGGAGGAACACTGTAGAAGGCCTACTGGCCCATGCGAGGCAGGTCCTTATCAAAACAACCTCTACCTATGATGAGGACGGGTAGACGATGAAATCATGTGACTCCTGTGTTGTTGGGTTGGTGCTGCTTAAGTATCATGTATGCCAATGTTTTTTGAAATTTTGTAGTTTCCAGTCTTGCGTTCTATAGTGTCGGTGACGGCGATTAGTGAGGCTTCTAGGCACCGTCGGCGTCTGAGGTCTGGTTCGGTGAGAACGAGTTGTGCCTCGTTCCAGTTCATCAAATGCCCCGTGGAGTCTCTGTGGAGGACACAGGCGTACCTTACATCGTCGCTGTTAGAGGCATTTCGATGTTCATTCAGGCGGACTGCAAGATCTCTGCCTGTCTCGCCTACATATTTCTTGGGACAGAACCCACAGGGGATAGTGTAGACGCCTGCTGTAGAAGTTAGAGGTGTGGGGCTGCGTTTCGTAGTGAGGTCTTTGATAGATGATGTGTTTATGGTGGAAACGTTGATGTTACTCATAGCAAGTGCCCGGCGAGTATTCGTGGCAACATCACCACATGGGAGTACTATGAACTGTTTAGGGGGCTGTTCCATGGGCGGTTTGTTGAGGATAGCTTGTGCCTTGAGTCTGCAATCTCGGATGAAGAAAGATGGGAACTGAAGACGTGTAAAGGCTTGTGTTATGTAAGTGCATTCTTCTTCTAGAAAACAAGGGCTGGAGATGCGAAGAGCTCTCAAGAAGAAGCCAATGAGGACTCCTCTCTTAGTGCGGGTGTCTTGGTGTGAATAAAAATGTATAAGATCGTCCTTGTTGGCAGGTTTTCTATACACTTTGAAGAGAAGTTTGTCACTGTCGGGAGATCTGCACAGTAGAACGTCGAGGAAAGAAAGTTTGCCATCATTTTCGAGTTCAAGTGTAAACTTTATTGATGGTTCAACTGCATTGATCTTGTTGAGAAGGGCCTGGATATTGAGACGTCTCGGATAGAAAACCAATATATCATCAACGTATCTTAACCAGGTAACGGTGTTGGGAATGAGGCTGCTGAATTTCTCTGTCTCCAGGTTTTCCATGAAGAGGTTGGCAAGCACAGCACTGAGCGGGCTGCCCATTGCCATCCCAAAGCATTGTTTGTAACAGTTGTCCTGATACTTGAAGAAGTTGAAATTAACACAAAGTTCCACTAGATTGATGAAATCTAGAAGAGGTAAAGGGAGGTCGTGGTTTTCAGTGAGCCTCTGTCTCAGAATGTTGATTGCAGCGTCAGTAGGAACGTTGGTAAAGAGGGCTGTGACATCGAAGGAAGCCATGTTTTTCTTTTTGACATTCAGGTTGGAAATTCGGGAGAGAAGGTCACCTGAGTGTTTGAGGTGGGCTTGACTGATGGTGCCCAGAAGCGCTGAAAGGTATTTGGCAAGGTGGCCGGCTAGTCTGTGTGGTGCACTCCCTATGCCCGAAGTGATAGGCCGTAGTGGGATGCCAGGTTTGTGTGTCTTAGGAAGGCCATACAGGCGTGCTGGTTTCGGTTGACCTGGTAAAAGTTTAAGTAGCTTCTTGCCTTGTTCTGATTTTCGTAAGATGCTACGAGCCTTTTGAAGGAAAGTCTTGATACTTTCAAGTAGCGCTGATTCCGATACAGGCTGGTATGTGTTGGCATCGTTGAGAAGATTTAAGACTTTATTGTTGTAGTCGACAGTGTTGAGTAACACCACACCACCTCCTTTGTCAGCGGTTGTAATGACGATATCATCGTTGTTGGCCAAGTTCCTGAGTGCTTGGATGTATCTTCTGGGAATGACCGGTCTTGAAGGCTCAGTGATAATTCCTTGGACAAAGTCCTTTTGAAACTCGGAGTCTCCAAAAGGTTGGTTCTTGGTTACCATATCCACCAGATTATGTTTCTTGTTGATGCCAGTAGTAAACTTGAGCCCTAGGCTGAGGGCTTCTGTCTCGGTGACGGTTAGTGTATAGGAAGATAAGTTATTTATGATTTCTGGTCGTCCCATTTCGCTCCATTTGCTGTGGGAGCACAGGT
>NC_091388.1:11226452-11233952 GCF_038502225.1 Cherax quadricarinatus | reverse complement strand
GGAGATGACCAGAGTCATGTTACGTCTGGAGATGACCAGAGTCATGTTATGTCTGGAGATGACCAGAGTCATGTTATGTCTGGAGATGACCAGAGTCATGTTATGTCTGGAGATGACCAGAGTCATGTTATGTCTGGAGATGACCAGAGTCATGTTATGTCTGGAGATGACCAGAGTCATGTTATGTCTGGAGATGACCAGAGTCATGTTATGTCTGGAGATGACCAGAGTCATGTTATGTCTGGAGATGACCAGAGTCATGTTATGTCTGGAGATGACCAGAGTCATGTTATGTCTGGAGATGACCAGAGTCATGTTATGTCTGGAGATGACCAGAGTCATGTTATGTCTGGAGATGACCAGAGTCATGTTATGTCTGGAGATGACCAGAGTCATGTTATGTCTGGAGATGACCAGAGTCATGTTATGTCTGGAGATGACCAGAGTCATGTTATGTCTGGAGATGACCAGAGTCATGTTATGTCTGGAGATGACCAGAGTCATGTTATGTCTGGAGATGACCAGAGTCATGTTATGTCTGGAGATGACCCGAGTCATGTTATGTCTGGAGATGACCAGAGTCATGTTATGTCTGGAGATGACCCGAGTCATGTTATGTCTGGAGATGACCCGAGTCATGTTATGTCTGGAGATGACCCGAGTCATGTTATGTCTGGAGATGACCCGAGTCATGTTATGTCTGGAGATGACCCGAGTCATGTTATGTCTGGAGATGACCCGAGTCATGTTATGTCTGGAGATGACCCGAGTCATGTTATGTCTGTTATGTATATTTAACCGCTAATATTGCAACAACCACAAACCCACACACATACAACCACATACATACACAACCACAAACACACACACACACATACATCCACAAACACACAGCCAGAAACCCACACAACCACAATCATACACAATCACAAACACACAGCCAGAAACCCACACAACCACAAACACACACGCACCACAAACACACAACACACACGCACCACAAACACACAACACACACGCACCACAAACACACAACACACGCACCACAAACACACACACAACCACATGACTTGCTCACCACCAAGTGAATAGAAGCCAGTGTGTTGTATCACCAGGAGAGAGAGAGAGAGAGATCCTTCACACATCCCTGAGGGATGCTGTTCCATCAGCTGCTCTCTATCACACTAACATCTGGGTATACCTTCTCCTTGAGGTATACCTCCCAAGAGACTCCCAAGGATGACTCCTCAAGTCAGCAGTGTTGTCAGAGTATAGCAACTGGGGATCAGACCAGTCCATCACAGCAGAACCTCTGGTCTGATCAATACGATTATTATTGGTAGTATCATTACTACTAGCATCGTTATTATTACCATTACTATTATTATTTTAACTTCTGAGTTATCCTTATCTGGTATGCAAATTTAAGGATTAGAGAGAATTTGATATCTGGAGTTTATCTGGAGAGAGTTCCGGGGGTCAACGCCCCCGCGGCCCGGTCTGTGACCAGGCCTCCTTAGGTCAGTGTCCCAGGATGCGACCCACACCAGTCGACTAACACCCAGGTACCCATTTTACTGATGGGGAACATAGACAACAGGTGGAAAGAAACACGTCCAATGTTTCTACTCTGGCTGGGAATCGAACCCAGACCCTCACCGTGTGAAGCGAGAGCGTTAACCACCAGGCCACCAGAGCCCAATATAGCTGGTTGAAATAGCCCATTTAAACCTACCTACCTGGAGGTAGGTTCTAATGGGCTTGATCTAACAAGCTAACTTTCTATACCTCATAGGAAGGTTAGCAAAAACCTAACTGTGACCACTAATGCCAGAACAATGAGTATTTCTCAGACCCAACTCATCAGATTTGTTGACTAACCTGAGACAAAATACGTACATGATACAACTTATACAGACCATAGCTGACATCAGTGACATATTATATAAGAGTATTTCCCTCCTCGTGGGAACATCAACACCCTCGTGGGAACATCAACACCCTCGTGGGAACATCAACATCCTCGTGGGAACATCAACAACCTCGTGAGAACATCAACATCCTCGTGGGAACATCAACATCCTCGTGGGAACATCAACACCCTCGTGGGAACATCAACACCCTCGTGGGAACATCAACACCCTCGTGGGAACATCAACACCCTCGTGGGAACATCAACACCCTCGTGGGAACATCAACATCCTCGTGGGAACATCAACATCCTCGTGGGAACATCAACACCCTCGTGGGAACATCAACACCCTCGTGGGAACATCAACATCCTCGTGGGAACATCACCCTCGTGGGAACATCAACACACTCGCGGGAACATCAACACCCTCGTGGGACATCCTCGTGGGAACATCAACACCCTCGTGGGAACATCAACATCCTCGTGGGAACATCAACATCCTCGTGGGAACATCAACATCCTCGTGGGAACATCAACACCCTCGTGGGACATCCTCGTGGGAACATCAACATCACCACCCTCGTGGACATCCTCGTGGGAACATCAACACCCTCGTGGGAACATCAACACCCTCGTGGGAACATCAACACCCTCGTGGGAACATCACCACCCTCGTGGGAACATCAACACCCTCGTGGGAACATCAACACCCTCGTGGGAACATCAACACCCTCGTGGGAACATCAACACCCTCGTGGGAACATCAACACCCTCGTGGGAACATCAACACCCTCGTGGGAACATCAACACCCTCGTGGGAACATCAACACCCTCGTGGGAACATCAACACCCTCGTGGGAACATCACCCTCGTGGGAACATCAACACCCTCGTGGGAACATCAACACCCTCGTGGGAACATCAACACCCTCGTGGGAACATCAACACCCTCGTGGGAATATCACCACCCTCGTGGGAACATCAACACCCTCGTGGGAACATCAACACCCTCGTGGGAACATCAACACCCTCGTGGGAACATCAACACCCTCGTGGGAACATCAACACCCTCGTGGGAACATCAACACCCTCGTGGGAACATCAACACCCTCGTGGGAACATCAACACCCTCGTGGGAACATCACAACCCTCGTGGGAACATCAACACCCTCGTGGGAACATCAACACCCTCGTGGGAACATCAACACCCTCGTGGGAACATCACAACCCTCGTGGGAACATCAACATCCTCGTGGGAACATCACAACCCTCGTGGGAACATCAACACCCTCGTGGGAACATCAACACCCTCGTGGGAACATCAACACCCTCGTGGGAATATCAACACCCTCGTGGGAACATCACAACCCTCGTGGGAACATCAACACCCTCGTGGGAACATCACACCCTCGTGGGAACATCAACACCCTCGTGGGAACCTCGTGGGAACATCACAACCCTCGTGGGAACATCAACAGCCTCGTGGGAACATCAACACCCTCGTGGGAACATCCTCGTGGGAACATCAACACCCTCGTGGGAACATCAACACCCTCGTGGTAACATAAACACCCTCTTGGGAACATCAACCCTCGTGGGAACATCCCTCGTGGGAACATCACACCCTCGTGGAACATCAACTCGTGGGAACATCAACACCCTCGTGGGAACATCACCCTCGTGAAACATCAACACCCTCGTGGAACATCAACACCCTCGTGGAACATCAACACCCTCGTGGAACATCAACACCCTCGTGGAACATCAACACCCTCGTGGAACATCAACACACTCGTGGGAACATCAACACTCTCGTGGAATATCAACACCCTCGTGGGAACATCACCCTCGTGGGAACATCAACACCCTCGTGGGAACATCAACACCCTCGTGGGAACATCATCACCCTCATGGGAACATCAACACCCTCGTGGGAACATCACCCTCATGGGAACATCAACACCCTCGTGGGAACATCACCCTCGTGGGAACATCAACACCCTCGTGGGAACATCACCCTCGTGGGAACATCAACACCCTCGTGGGAATATCACCACCCTCGTGGGAACATCAACACCCTCGTGGGAACATCAACAAGTCCATTCAATCCCACCAATCACTGCAAGGATCCTTTGCAACACGCAACCAATCAAACGCTGGCAACCTTCAAGAGCCCTTCAGCGAGCATATGTGCGAATATTAGCCAATCAGCGCACAGTGTAGCTTGTGAACGACCAATCACCTGCCGTTATGACGTCTTTAAGGGCCAATTACAGCTCCGTAAGGAGACAAAACACACACTAGGCCCATAGAGCAATCTGAAATTAGGCCTAGGGAAAACACACAGGTCGTAGAGCACGTTTCGCTCGGTGGAAAACATCACACACTACACAAAACTACAATAAAGGTTTATTCTACGTTTTTTCTTCCGAAAAGAGTGAGAAAGTCACAATAACTTGAATAAGCAATTATAACGACGTTTTGGTTAGATTTGAACCAATAACTAGAGCGAAACGTCTTCCTAAGTTTTGGTATTCTATGTGCGGGTTATTGGCGTATTTTTCATCAATACGAATAAATAAATAAAATCCTCCTCCCTGTACATGATAAACCAAGAATTAAACCAATAAATCCCTCCTCCTTGCACTGCTTCCTTCCTTATACATGATAAACCAAGAATTAAACCAATAAATCCCTCCTCCTTGCACTGCTTCCTTCCCTATACATGATAAACCAAGAATTAAACCAATAAATCCCTCCTCCTTGCACTACTTCCTTCCCTATACATGATAAACCAAGAATTAAACCAATAAATCCCTCCTCCTTGCACTGCTTCCTTCCCTATACATGATAAACCAAGAATTAAACCAATAAATCCCTCCTCCTTGCACTGCTTCCTTCCCTATACATGATAAACCAAGAATTAAACCAATAAATCCCTCCTCCTTGCACTGCTTCCTTCCCTATACATGATAAACCAAGAATTAAACCAATAAATCCCTCCTCCTTGCACTGCTTCCTTCCCTATACATGATAAACCAAGAATTAAACCAATAAATCCCTCCTCCTTGCACTGCTTCCTTCCCTATACATGATAAACCAAGAATTAAACCAATAAATCCCTCCTCCTTGCACTGCTTCCTTCCCTATACATGATAAACCAAGAATTAAACCAATAAATCCCTCCTTGCACTGCTTCCTTCCCTATACATGATAAACCAAGAATTAAACCAATAAATCCCTCCTCCTTGCACTACTTCCTTCCCTATACATGATAAACCAAGAATTAAACCAATAAATCCCTCCTCCTTGCACTGCTTCCTTCCCTATACATGATAAACCAAGAATTAAACCAATAAATCCCTCCTCCTTGCACTGCTTCCTTCCCTGTACATGATAAACCAAGAATTAAACCAATAAATCCCTCCTCCTTGCACTGCTTCCTTCCCTATACATGATAAACCAAGAATTAAACCAATAAATCCCTCCTCCTTGCACTGCTTCCTTCCCTATACATGATAAACCAAGAATTAAACCAATAAATCCCTCCTCCTTGCACTGCTTCCTTCCCTATACATGATAAACCAAGAATTAAACCAATAAATCCCTCCTCCTTGCACTGCTTCCTTCCCTATACATGATAAACCAAGAATTAAACCAATAAATCCCTCCTTGCACTGCTTCCTTCCCTATACATGATAAACCAAGAATTAAACCAATAAATCCCTCCTCCTTGCACTACTTCCTTCCCTATACATGATAAACCAAGAATTAAACCAATAAATCCCTCCTCCTTGCACTGCTTCCTTCCCTATACATGATAAACCAAGAATTAAACCAATAAATCCCTCCTCCTTGCACTGCTTCCTTCCCTATACATGATAAACCAAGAATTAAACCAATAAATCCCTCCTCCTTGCACTGCTTCCTTCCCTATACATGATAAACCAAGAATTAAACCAATAAATCCCTCCTTGCACTGCTTCCTTCCCTATACATGATAAACCAAGAATTAAACCAATAAATCCCTCCTCCTTGCACTACTTCCTTCCCTATACATGATAAACCAAGAATTAAACCAATAAATCCCTCCTCCTTGCACTGCTTCCTTCCCTATACATGATAAACCAAGAATTAAACCAATAAATCCCTCCTCCTTGCACTGCTTCCTTCCCTATACATGATAAACCAAGAATTAAACCAATAAATCCCTCCTCCTTGCACTGCTTCCTTCCCTATGCATGATAAACCAAGAATTAAACCAATAAATCCCTCCTCCTTGCACTACTTCCTTCCCTATACATGATAAACCAAGAATTAAACCAATAAATCCCTCCTCCTTGCACTGCTTCCTTCCCTATACATGATAAACCAAGAATTAAACCAATAAATCCCTCCTCCTTGCACTGCTTCCTTCCCTATACATGATAAACCAAGAATTAAACCAATAAATCCCTCCTCCTTGCACTGCTTCCTTCCCTATGCATGATAAACCAAGAATTAAACCAATAAATCCCTCCTCCTTGCACTGCTTCCTTCCCTATACATGATAAACCAAGAATTAAACCAATAAATCCCTCCTTGCACTGCTTCCTTCCCTATACGTGATAAACCAAGAATTAAACCAATAAATCCCTCCTCCTTGCACTGCTTCCTTCCCTATACATGATAAACCAAGAATTAAACCAATAAATCCCTCCTCCTTGCACTGCTTCCTTCCCTATACATGATAAACCAAGAATTAAACCAATAAATCCCTCCTCCTTGCACTGCTTCCTTCCCTATACATGATAAACCAAGAATTAAACCAATAAATCCCTCCTCCTTGCACTGCTTCCTTCCCTATACATGATAAACCAAGAATTAAACCAATAAATCCCTCCTCCTTGCACTACTTCCTTCCCTATGCATGATAAACCAAGAATTAAACCAATAAATCCCTCCTCCTTGCACTGCTTCCTTCCCTATACATGATAAACCAAGAATTAAACCAATAAATCCCTCCTCCTTCCACTGCTTCCTTCCCTATACATGATAAACCAAGAATTAAACCAATAAATCCCTCCTCCTTGCACTGCTTCCTTCCCTATACATGATAAACCAAGAATTAAACCAATAAATCCCTCCTCCTTGCACTGCTTCCTTCCCTATACATGATAAACCAAGAATTAAACCAATAAATCCCTCCTCCTTGCACTGCTTTCTTCCCTATACATGATAAACCAAGAATTAAACCAATAAATCCCTCCTCCTTGCACTGCTTCCTTCCCTATACATGATAAACCAAGAATTAAACCAATAAATCCCTCCTCCTTGCACTGCTTCCTTCCCTATACATGATAAACCAAGAACTGGCTCAGAACATCCAATTAAACCAGTTGAAAACGAGTTGAAGTCTTGAACACGACCGGAACTTCAAGTTGAGTCTCACAGACAACAGTGTTTGGATTCGAAATCACATTATCCAACACTCTTTAAGTTTTTAATGGAATGAAAAAAATTACTTTTCTGGCAGAGACCTAATTTAAAAGGTCATTTATGTACACTTCAGGCCATTTATAAATGTTCTGTGTACTAGAGGGCATTTAA
>NC_091388.1:11146452-11221452 GCF_038502225.1 Cherax quadricarinatus | reverse complement strand
CAACACGAAAGGCCTAGAGCTATCATTCAACTCCCCCCCCCTCGTGGTTGTTTTCCATAGCAACATGTGTAAATTATCCAGGATAACACAAACGTCGAAGTAACTTATTTCCAGTGGCGTCCTTGATATTTCCAGTGGGGTCCTTATTTCCAGTGGGGTTCTTATTTCCAGTGGGGCCTTCATTTCCAGTAGGGTCCGTATTAGCAGTGGGGATCATTATTTCCAGTGGGGTTCTTATTTCCAATGGGGTCCTTATTTCCAGTGGGGTCCTTCGAACTGTTTCAGTGGTGCAGTCAAACATTTGCGCCCGGCGCCTCTACAACATCAACAGCTCAAGTGATCAAGACAACGGCGTTAGTCCAGTGGCTAACGCGACGGTCTGGAGTTTTGAGACTGATCGCGAGTTCTAACCCCACCCGTGGTATGGCTTGTTCTTAACGCAAATGTTATTTAAGGAAAAAAAACATACCATGGGAGGGGTTAGAACCCGCGATCAAAGTCTCAAACCCAGTGGCTAACGCGACGGTCTGGAGTTTTGTGACTCTCTGATCGCGGGTTCGAACCCCACCCGTGTATGGTTTGACAACAACCATGTCGGCAGCGGGGGGGGGGGAAGACTCAGAAAATCGCCAGTGTGGGGAAATTCGGACAAAAAGTTTGCGAGTGGCCCACCTTCCTGGCCCACCTACCTGGGCCACCTACCTGGGCCACACCATCCCTATCAACCTCTATCTGTGCTCTTCCTATCTTGCTTAGTAAACGTGATATGTATAATCTCGTAATGCATAGCAAGATGAGAGAAGAGGCTTTTATTTACACGTTCCAGGCTTAGTTTGAGTTGTTTGTTGCAAGCAACTCCCATCGACTCGTAACCAACTGCTTATCAGATCAAAAGCAACATGACTGCGTCTCTCTTCTTGCACGAGGGCCACAGACCTGTTCCCAACATGTGAGAGACCTGTAAATAAAATCAACGCTGATCTAACAGCTTAAAGAGGTAAATCAACATAGCGACACTCGGCATTTCTCAACTCGGGGTTGGTTAGACTAGGGAAGGAGGGAGGGAAGGGAGGGAATGAGAGGGGAGGGATAGAGAGGGGAGGGATTGAAAGGGGGTGGGAGAGGGAGGAGTGGATAACAACTTCACCCTCCTCCCAGACGGTGTGCACCTCCTTGCCAGACGCACAAAACACATATTTCCCACCACCACCACCACCAACATACAACATGGCAACCCAGCAAGGCCACATACCCCTAAACCACATATTACTAACTACACATCCACATACATTAACCTACACATACAAACAGCCTGGTGGCTAAAGCTCCCGCTTCACACACGTAGGGCCCGGGTTCGATTCCCGGCCGGCGGGAACATTTCGACACGTTTCCTTACACCTATTGTCCTGTTCACCTAGCAGCAAATAGGTACCTGGGTGTTAGTGGACTGGTGTGGGTGGCATCCTGGGGGACAAGATTAAGGACCACAATGGAAATAAGTTAGACAGTCCTCGATGACGCACTGACTTTCTTGGGTTATCCTGGGTGGCTAACCCTCCGGGGTTAAAAATCCGAACGAAATCTTATCTTATCTTATCTTGACACTGACCTTTTTTTTGGAGTGGGGGATTGTTATAAGTAATTTACACACTTTACTGTGCATGATAATTGTACTTATATGTATCTGTGCTTAAGTAAACTTATTTACTTAGAAATATGTGAAATAGGAAAGTTTAACGTTATACGTCCCTATTACACCCATTCTTTTTCGCCTCGACTGATGTAAACTTCAAATATTTGGCAATAGGGTAGGTATGGCTCACCCGACCAGGTGAGCCACGAGGCTAGGTGAGCCACGAGGCTAGGTGAGCCACGAGGCTAGGAGAGCCAGGAGGCTAGGTGAGCCAGGAGGCTAGGAGAGCCAGGAGGCTAGGTGAGCCAGGAGGCTAGGAGAGCCAGGAGGCTAGGTGAGCCACGAGGCTAGGAGAGCCAGGAGGCTAGGTGAGCCAGGAGGCTAGGTGAGCCAGGAGGCTAGGTGAGCCAGGAGGCTAGGTGAGCCAGGAGGCTAGGTGAGCCACGAGGCTAGGAGAGCCAGGAGGCTAGGTGAGCCAGGAGGCTAGGTGAGCCAGGAGGCTAGGTGAGCCAGGAGGCTAGGTGAGCCAGGAGGCTAGGTGAGCCAAGAGGCTAGGTGAGCCACGAGGCTAGGTGAGCCACGAGGCTAGGTGAGCCAGGAGACTAGGTGAGCCAGGAGGCCAGATGAGCCACGAGGCTAGGTGAGCCACGAGGCTAGGTGAGCCACGAGGCCAGGTGAGCCACGAGGCTAGGTGAGCCACGAGGCTAGGTGAGCCACGAGGCCAGGTGAGCCACGAGGCTAGGTGAGCCAGGAGGCCAGGTGAGCCACGAGGCTAGGTGAGCCACGAGGCCAGGTGAGCCACGAAGCTAGGTGAGCCACGAGGCTAGGTGAGCCAGGAGGCTAGGTGAGCCACGAGGCCAGGTGAGCCACGAGGCTAGGTAAACCACGAGGCTAGGTGAGCCACAAGGCCAGGTGAGCCACAAGGCTTGGTGAGCCACGAGGCTAGGTGAGCCACGAGGCTAGGTGAGCCACGAGGCCAGGTGAGCCACGAGGCTAGGTGAGCCACAAGGCCAGGTGAGCCACAAGGCTTGGTGAGCCACGAGGCCAGGTGAGCCACGAGGCTAGGTGAGCCACGAGGCCAGGTGAGCCACGAGGCTAGGTGAGCCACAAGGCCAGGTGAGCCACAAGGCTTGGTGAGCCACGAGGCTTGGTGAGCCACGAGGCTAGGTGATCCACGAGGCTAGGTGAGCCACAAGGCCAGGTGAGCCACGAGGCTAGGTGAGCCACAAGGCTAGGTGAGCCACAAGGCCAGGTGAGCCACAAGGCCAGGCGAGTCAGAAGGCTTGGTGAGCCACGAGGCTAGGTGAGCCACGAGGCTAGGTGAGCCACAAGGCTTGGTGAGCCACGAGGCTAGGTGAGCCACGAGGCTAGGTGAGCTACAAGGCCAGGTGAGCCACGAAGCCAGGTGATCCACGAGGTTAAGTGAACAAGGAGGTTAAGTGAGCCACGAAACCAGGTGAGCCAGAAGGCTTGGTGAGCCACGAGGCTTGCTAAGCCACGAGGCCAGGTGAGCCACGAGGTCAGGTGAGCCAGGAGGCTAGGTGAGCCACAAGGCCAAGTGAGCCACAAAGCCACGTGAACCACGAGGCTAAGTGAGACACGAGGTCAGGTGAGCCAGAAGGCCAGGTGAACCACGAGTCCAGGTGAACCACGAGGCTAGCTGAGCCACGAAGCCAGGTGAACCACGAGGCTAAGTGAGCCACAAGGCCAGGTGAGCCAGGTTTGGTGAGCCACGAGGCTAGGTGAGCCACGAGGCCAGGTGAGCCAGAAGGCTAGGCGAGCCACAAGGCTAGGTGAGCCACAAGGCCAGGTGAGCCACAAGGCTAGGTGAGCCACAAGACTAGGTGAGCCACAAGACTAGGTGAGCCACGAGGTTAGGTGAGCCACAAGGCCAGGTGAGCCACGAGGCTGTGAGCCACAAGGCTAGTTGAGCCACGAGGCTAAGTGAACCACAAGGCCAGGTGAACCACGAAGCTAGGTGAGCCACAAGGCCAGGTGAGCCACGAGGCTAGGTGAGCCACAAGGCAAGGCGAGCCACGAGGCTAGGTGAGCCACAAGGCCAGGTGAGCCACGAAGCTAGGTGAGCCACAAGGCCAGGTGAGCCACGAAGCTAGGTGAGCCACAAGGCTAGGTGAGCCACAAGGCTAGGTGAGCCACGAGGCTAGGTGAGCCACGAGGCTAGGCGAGCCACGAGGCTAGGTGAGCCACGAGGCTAGGCGAGCCACGAGGCTAGGTGAGCCACGAGGCTAGGTGAGCCACGAGGCTAGGTGAGCCACGAGGCTAGGTGAGCTACGAGGCTAGGTGAGCCACAAGGCTAGGTGAGCCACGAGGCTAGGTGAGCCACGAAGCTAGGTGAGCCACGAAGCTAGGTGAGCCACAAGGCCAGGTGAGCCACGAAGCTAGGTGAGCCACAAGGCTAGGTGAGCCACGAGGCTAGGCGAGCCACGAGGCTATGTGAGCCACGAGGCTAGGTGAGCCACGAGGCTAGGTGAGCCACGAGGCTAGGTGAGCCACGAGGCTAGGTGAGCCACGAGGCTAGGTGAGCCACGAGGCTAGGTGAGCCACGAGGCTAGGTACCTCCTTACAACCTTGTCATCAATTACTTACTTTAAATGACTGTGTCATTTATTTTTATTACTGAGTTAAGTAGCAGTTGTCTTCTGTGGGCACTGGGTGCCCCTGGCAGTCATCTGCCCTCTGCCATACCCAGTCACCTACCCTGTTATACCCAGCAACCTGCCCTCTGTTATACCCAGTCACCTGCTCTGTCATACCCAGTAACCTGCCCGATGTTATACCCAGTAACCTGCCCGATGTTATACCCAGTAACCTGCTCTCTGTCATACCCAGTCACCTGCTCTCTGTCATACCCAGTCACCTGCTCTCTGTCATACGCAGTCACCTGCCTTCTGCCATACCCAGTCACCTGCCCTCTGCCATACCCAGTCACCTGCCCTCTGCCATACCCAGTCTCTTGCCCTCTGTCATACCAGGATATACCCCTGTTAACCCCTTTTAAGCCTAGCTGCTAGGCCTTTTGTGTATTTGCTCTCGTGCTACCATCCACAGGATGGATATGAGGTACACAATAAACTAACCACTACCATCCACAGGATGGATATGAGGTACACAATAAACTAGCCACTACCATCCACAGGATGGATATGAGGTACACAATAAACTAGCCACTACCATTCACAGGATGGATATGAGGTACACAATAAACTAGCCACTACCATCCACAGGATGGATATGAGGTACACAATAAACTAGCCACTACCATCCACAGGATGGATATGAGGTACACAATAAACAAGCCACTACCATCCACAGGATGGATATGAGGTACACAATAAACTAGCCACTACCATCCACAGGATGGATATGAGGTACACAATAAACTAGCCACTACCATCCACAGGATGGATATGAGGTACACAATAAACTAGCCACTACCATCCACAGGATGGATATGAGGTACACAATAAACTAGCCACTACCATCCACAGGATGGATATGAGGTACACAATAAACTAGCCACTACCATCCACAGGATGGATATGAGGTACACAACAAACTAGCTTCTACCATCAACAGGATGGATATGAGGTACACAACAAATTAGCTACTACCATCCACAGGATGAATATGAAGTACACAATAAACTAGCCACTACCATCCAAAGGATGGATGAGGTGCACAAACTAGCCACTACCATCCACAGGATGGATATGAGGTACACAATAAACTAGCCACTACCATCCACAGGATGGATATGAGGTGCACAATAAACTAGCCACTACCGTCCACAGGATGAATATGAGGTACACAATAAACTAGCCACTACCGTCCACAGGATGAATATGAGGTACACAATAAACTAGCCACTACCATCCACAGGATGGATATGAGGTACACAAACTAGCCACTACCATCCACAGGATGGATATGAGGTACACAATAAACTAGCCACTACTATCCACGGGATGGATATGAGGTACACAATACATCATTCCAAGTATCTACCTCCACAACCACGACCATCAAGGACATCACCAGTAGTAGACAGGACAAGCCTCCATCCTCTGCAGGGGTATACATAATCCCTTGTAATGACTGCAACAAATTACATGTGGGCGAAACATCAAGAGACCTCCAAACACGTATTTCAGAACACCAATATGCAAGCAGGACTGACGATACAAGGAATGCCTGTGTACAACATCGCAATTCACACAACCATTTAATTAACTACAGAAACTCAAGACTTATCGCCACAGAAGACAACACTCAATACCGAAGAATCCTGGAATCATCGCTTATCTCTATAACCAACAATTTCAACCAGAACAACGGCTTCTATAACATAGCTGAACCACTCGCCAAGAAACTTCTTCATCGCTATCCCACATAAGAACATAGAACACTGCAGAAGGTCTACTCACAACTTGTCCAATACCCCTGCCAAGCTACCCAAGACTCTATAACCCCACCCGGTAGATCATCAGATGCAGCATTCTCCACCTGACCTCAACATTCTGAACATGACTATAAATACTCCCGTACCTTCCACCCCAGGTAGATCTGTGTGTGACTTGAAAAAGCCCACTGTGTGGGCGAAACGTTGTCAATAAAGGATAACATTATACTGCATATGTGTTTATATTTCCACCGAGGTACACAATAAACTAGCCACTACCATCCACAGGATGGATATGAGGTACACAATAAACTAGCCACTACCATCCACAGGATGGATATGAGGTACACAATAAACTAGCCACTACCATCCACAGGATGGATATGAGGTACACAATAAACTAGCCACTACCATCCACAGGATGGATATGAGGTACACAATAAACTAGCCACTACCATCCACAGGATGGATATGAGGTACACAATAAACTAGCCACTACCATCCACAGGATGGATATGAGGTACACAATAAACTAGCCACTACCATCCACAGGATGGATATGAGGTACACAATAAACTAGCCACTACCATCCACAGGATGGATATGAGGTACACAATAAACTAGCCACTACCATCCACAGGATGGATATGAGGTACACAATAAACTAGCCACTACCATCCACAGGATGGATATGAGGTACACAATAAACTAGCCACTACCATCCACAGGATGGATATGAGGTACACAATAAACTAGCCACTACCATCCACAGGATGGATATGAGGTACACAATAAACTAGCCACTACTTTGTAAGGGGTTGATACTAAATTTTCACACCTAAATCAATCCATACGAAAACAGCAACACTTGGGGAACTTAGTAAGTTTCCCAAGTCAGTTCCTTAAAACCCTAGTGCCAAACCAGGCCTCCAGCAACCTGGAGACCTGGTCAGGGACCGGCCCACCGGGTCTATGGCCTCCGTTAGAAACTACATGTAACATACAGGTACTGAAAATTATGCAGCTGCATTAATAGTAGTGGCAGTCTGGCTATGAATAGTAGTAATAGTAGTAGTAATAGCAGTAGTAATAATAACAGTAGTAGTAATAATACCAACTGTAGTAGCAACAGTTGTAGTAGTAATAAGAGCAATAGTGATATAACAGCAATAGCTGTAACTAATGGCGATATTAATAGCAATATTAGTAATAGCAAGAATAGTAATAGCAGAAATAGTTGTAATAGCAACAGTAATAGTAGTAATAGTATCAGTAGTGGTAATATCAACAAATGCAACAACAGAGGAGGTGCAGTACTAGTTAGGAGAGACAGCTGTGACACTGTTAACAGGAGTAGCAACAGTATTACTACCGTTGTAGCAGTAATAAAGGTAATAGCCATATTAGGAACAGCAGCAGCAGTATTAACAACAGAGCAAGTGGCCAGAGCAGCAGTAATCTGCTGTCTACAGCGGCAGTGGCAGGTGTTGATTCAGCAGAGATTACCAACAGTCTGTTTGATATATATATATATATATATATATATATATATATATATATATATATATATATATATATATATATATATATATATATATGTCGTGCCGAATAGGCAGAACTTGCGATCTTGGCTTAAATATCAACGTTCATCTTACCATATAGGACAAGTGAAAATTTGTGTATGCAATAATTTCGCCAAAATCATTCTGAACCTAACGAAAAAAATATATTTCACTGTGTTTGTTTAGTATTAAATTATTGTAAACAAATCTAAAATATATTTAGTTGGGTTAGGCTAAAATAAATTGCTCTTGTTATAATAAGGTTAGGTAAGTTTTCTAAGATTCTTTTGGTGCAAAATTAAAATTTTTTACATTAACATTAATGAAAAAAATATATCTTTAAACGTATAAGAGAAAATTTTAGAAAGGACTTAATTTTAAATGAGTTCTTGATAATTGACCAGTTTTACATATTCGGCACGACATATATATATATATATATATATATATATCGTCCCGAATAGGTAAAATTTGCTATTTTGGCTTAAATAGCAACGCTCTTCTTGCTGAATAAGACAAGTGAAAATTTGTTTATGCAATAATTTCGCAAAAATAATTCTGAACCTAACGAAAAAAATATATTTCATTGTGTTTATTATTAAATTATTGTAAACTTATCTAAAATATATTTAGCTAGAATAGGCTAAATTAAATTCTACTTGTTATAATAAGGTCAGGTAAGTTTTCTAAGGTTCTTTTGGTACCAAATTATTAATGTTTACATTAACATAAATGAAAAAAAATATATATTTAAACGTATAAGAGAATTTTTTTAGAAAGGACTTAATTTTAAATGAGTTCTTTATAATTGACCAATTTTACCTATTCGGTACGACACAAAATGCACAATAAACTAGCCATTACCATCCACAGGATGGATA
The DNA here is from genome assembly GCF_038502225.1 of Cherax quadricarinatus. Lineage (NCBI taxonomy): Eukaryota > Metazoa > Arthropoda > Malacostraca > Decapoda > Parastacidae > Cherax > Cherax quadricarinatus. Next base: position 11,212,956 of record NC_091388.1, on the reverse strand, counting down.
TGAGGTACACAATAAACTAGCAACTACCATCCACAGGATGGATATGAGGTACACAATAAACTAGCCACTACCATCCACAGGATGGATATGAGGTACACAATAAACTAGCCACTACCATCCACAGGATGGATATGAGGTACACAATAAACTAGCCACTACCATCCACAGGATGAATATGAGGTACACAATAAACTAGTCGCTATCATCCACAAGATGGATATGAGGTACACAATAAACTAGCCACTACCATCCACAAGATGGATATGAGGTACACAGTAAACTAGTCACTACCATCCACAGGATGGATATGAGGTCCACAATAAACTAGCCAGTACCATACACAGGATGGATATGAGGTACACAATAAACTAGCCACTACCATCCACAGGATGGATATGAGATACACAATAAACTACCCACTACCATACACAGGATGGATATGAGGTACACAATAAACTAGCCACTACCATCCACAGGATGGATATGAGATACACAATAAACTACCCACTACCATCCACAGGATGGATATGAGGTGCACAATAAACTAGCCACTACCATCCACAGGATGGATATGAGGTACACAATAAACTAGCCACTACCATTCACAGGATGGATATGAGGTACACAATAAACTAGCCACTACCATCCACAGGATGGATATGAGGTACACAATAAACTAGCCACTACCATCTACAGGATGGATATGAGGTACACAATAAACTAGCCACTACCATCCACAGGATGGATATGAGGTACACAATAAACTAGCCACTACCATCCACAGGATGGATATGAGGTACACAATAAACTACCCACTACCATCCACAGGATGGACATGAGGTACACAACTAATCTTGTATAATCAACAAAGCTAATCCTCATACCAAATAATCAAGTCCCCTTAAACTGCCCCTTGATTTAGACACTTCCTACAAGCTCCCCCATCATTTTCACAACACATTTTCAGACAAATCGAAAAAATTCCTGCAAACCTTCCCAATTAATTCTCTTTTATCAGAGGCAGAAGAGAGATATTAACCTCCCAGTGGCTAGATTTTCTTTAAGGTACAAAATCGTGATGGTTGTTCAATGAAGCTTATTTCACCAGCCTGGGGAGAAATGAACTTGTGAAAAGAAAGGGAAGGGGAGTAATGGGGAGAAAAGGTCATAAAAGAAAGGGATTTCGCTGAAGAAAGGGGGGAATTAAGAGCTGAAATACCTGAAATAGAATTTACAGTAATAATGTAATCACAAAAATAATTCTGACATGTTCTCAACATGACTGAGTTGAGGAATGACTGCTTGGTGATGGAATGAGAAATCTGGGAGTGGAATGATTGTTTTACATAGTTCGTGCGTCAGTTTCTGACGCACGAACGCTAAGTTCGTGAGAGGAAGGTCAAAGATTTGCTGGTATTGAACTCTCTCTCTCTCTCTCTCTACATATGGTTTTACAAGGTTAGGGTAAGGATTCCTAATTTTATTTACAAGTTAAGAGCTGTTATTTGCAGTCTCTCTCTCTCTCTCTCTCTCTCTCTCTCTCTCTCTCTCTCTCTCTCTCTTTACATATGGTTTTACAAGGTTAGGGTAAGGATTCCTAATTTTATTTACAAGTTAAGAGCTGTTATTTGCAGTCTCTCTCTCTCTCTCTCTCTCTCTCTCTCTCTCTCTCTCTCTCTCTCTCTCTTTACATATGGTTTTACAAGGTTAGGGTAAGGATTCCTAATTTTATTTACAAGTTAAGAGCTGTTATTTGCAGTCTCTCTCTCTCTCTCTCTCTCTCTCTCTCTCTCTCTCTCTCTCTCTCTCTCTCTCTCTCTCTCTCTCTCTCTCTCCCTCTCTCTCTCTGTTATCTTTGCAGGATCACATTTATTTACTTTATCTTTCCTATCCGCATTCTCCCACCAGAACAATTACCAGTGTCAACAGCAACAGAAGCAGCAGCAACAGCCACACCAGCAGTAGCAGTAACAACCAGCAGGAGCAATAACAACACCAGCAGCAGTAGCAGCAGTAACACCACCAGCAGTAGTAGTAGTAGCAGCAGTAACTACACCAGCAGTAGTAGTAGTAGCAGCAGTAACTACACCAGCAGTAGCAGTAGTAGCAGCAGTAACTCACCAGCCTTAGCAGTAGTAGCATCAGTAACATCACCAGCAGTAGTAGTAGTAGCAGCAGTAACACCACCAGCAGTAGTAGTAGTAGCAGCAGTAACTACACCAGCAGTAGCAGTAGTAGCAGCAGTAACATCACCAGCAGTAGCAGTAGTAGCAGCAGTAACACCACCAGCAGTAGCAGTAGTAGCAGCAGTAACACCACCAGCAGTAGCAGTAGTAGCAGCAGTAACACCACCAGCAGTAGCAGTAGTAGCAGCAGCAACACCACCAGCAGTAGCAGTAGTAGCAGCAGTAACACCACCAGCAGTAGCAGTAGTAGCAGCAGTAACACCACCAGCAGTAGCAGTAGTAGCAGCAGTAACACCACCAGCAGTAGTAGTAGTAGCAGCAGTAACACCACCAGCAGTAGCAGTAGTAGCAGCAGCAACACCACCAGCAGTAGTAGTAGTAGCAGTAACACCACCAGCAGTAGCAGCAGTAACACCACCAGCAGTAGCAGTAGTAGCAGCAGTAACACCACCAGCAGTAGCAGTAGTAGCAGCAGTAACACCACCAGCAGTAGCAGTAGTAGCAGCAGTAACATCACCAGCAGTAGCAGTAGTAGCAGCAGTAACATCACCAGCAGTAGCAGTAGTATCAGCAGTAACACCACCAGCATTAGCAGCAGTAACACCACCAGCATTAGCAGCAGTAACACCACCAGCAGTAGCAGCAGTAACACCACCAGCAGTAGCAGCAGTAACACCACCAGCAGTAGCAGCAGTAACACCACCAGCAGTAGCAGCAGTAACACCACCAGCAGTAGCAGCAGTAACACCACCAGCAGTAGCAGCAGTAGCATCACCAGCAGCAGGAGCAGTAGCACTGGACAGTAACACTGCTGGCAGTCACCTCCACTAAACCCTGGACAATTAAAGAGTAATAAACAACATAGACTAGGAGACAGAAATAGTGGTACACAACCTATTTCCCTGCTGGAGATAGTGGTAATGGTCACCCCCCTCCCCCAACACCCCCCTTCTTCTATTACAAGCCTTACCTCCCTCATTCCTCCCTTCCAAACCCTCTCCTCATCCTTCCCAGTCTTTCCTTCCTTCATTCCTTTTCTCCCTATTCCTCTTTCCACAACCCCTCCCTCATTCTCCCCCTTTCCCAGGGGGAAGTGGAATGTGTGGTTGTGTGAGTGGATTGAGTGGTCAGTGAGTGGAATGAGTGGTCAGTGAGTGGAATGAGTGGTCAGTGAGTGGAATGAGTGGTCAGAGAGTAGAATGAGTGAGTGGTCAGGGAGTGAAACGAGTGGTCAAGGAATGGAATGAATGTTCAGGGAGTGAAGCAGGGCCAGGAGCTATGATTCAACCTCAAACATACACGCACAAACACAGCACGCACATTTGTGAAGCTTTAGCTGGAGCTTAGAATACAGCTTAGCGTGAAGCTTAAAACACCGCACATCAAAGTCTACCCAAGCTCTGTACTGAAGCTCCGCCTCACAACAATGCTATCCCACACACTACCACAAGGCCGAATTTCACATGTATCAACAAGAACATAAGAACCTAATGAGGAACACTGCAGTAGCCCTGTTGGCCCATACTAGGCAGGTCCTTCACAATCCATCCCACTAACAGAATATTCGCCCAACCCAATTTTCAATTCTACCCAAGCAATAAGCTTTGATAATTCTATTCACTAATGTACAAGTCCCACTCAAATCCAACCCCTCTCACTCATGTTCTACAAGTCCCACTCAAATCCAACCCCTCTCACTCATGTTCTACAAGTCCCACTCAAATCCAACCCCTCTCACTCATGTTCTACAAGTCCCACTCAAATCCAACCCCTCTCACTCATGTTCTACAAGTCCCACTCAAATCCAACCCCTCTCACTCATGTATTTATCCAACCTAAATTTGAGACTACCCAAGGTTTTAGCTTCAATAACCCAACTAGGTAGACTGTTCCACTCATCAACTACCCTATTTCCAAACCAATACTTTCCTATGTCCTTTCTAAATCTAAACTTATCTAATTTGAATCCATTATTGCGAGTTCTCTGTTGGAGAGAGTGAACCTTGTATACCCAGGGAGAAGAAAGGTTCTTGTGAACCCTGCTCTGTAATAAAGTTGGTAGAATTACCGACAATATGTAAAGTAAAAGGACACAAGTGCAACTAATGTGACATTTATTGTGGCAACGTTTCGCTCTCCAGGAGCTTTATCAAGCCATTACAAACAATACATGGACACAGAGGGTATATAAAGGCTCAGAGTGAGGTGAATACTAGTGAGGTACCACTAGTATTTACCATATTGTATTACTTTTGTCACTACCACTACTACTACTACTACTACTACCACTAGTGAACATCGTAATGGTACCTCACTAGTATTCACCTCACTCTGAGCCTTTATATACCCTCTGTGTCCATGTATTGTTTGTAATGGCTTGATAAAGCTCCTGGAGAGCGAAACGTTGCCACAATAAATGTCACATTAGTTGCACTTGTGTCCTAACCCTGCTCTGGTTCTGCTCTGACTCCTCTAAAGTGCTAGTAAACTGATCTGTCTTAAGCCACAAGTAAAAAATGGTTATAATTTTTAAAGGGGTGGAGAGGTAAGCCAGTGGAAGGTCTCGGTAAGATGACCAAAAGCTTTATAATGGTTATAATTTTTAAAGGGGTGGAGAGGTAAGCCAGTGGAAGGTCTCGGTAAGATGACCAAAAGCTCCAGCTGTAGGTCATCACAGGACGAACACCCGTGTCAGGAAACACTTGTCCTGTTTCCTGACAAATGTAACCTAACCAGGAGCAGTCACTGTTAACAGTGATTGCACTGTCACGTACATACAGTGAAAGATCTCCACTGTCCAGTGAACACAACTACACAACTTTAACAATAATAATAATAATAAATAATAATAATAATAATAATAATAATAATAATAATAATAATAATCTGCTGCTCCTCCTTTTCCCCTTCTCCTCCTGCTCTTCTCCTCCTGCTCTTCTCCTCCTGCTCTTCTCCTTCCCCTCTTCTTCTCAAAGCCTTATATCCTTCCTGTACATAAACTCCTCCCTGAATAAACCGTATAGGAAACACCTCCCTGTATAATACAGGAGGGAGGGAGCTCCTTGTATATTATAAAGGGAGGGAGGGAGTTCATTGTTTATTATGGAGGGGAGGGAAGGAGCTCCCTGTATATTACAGAGGGAGGGAGCTCCCTGTATATTATTGACGAGGAAAGAAACTCCCTGTATATTGATAAATTAGACACATGTGCAACTCTTGGGTATCTTTATTGAGGAAACGTTTCGCCACACAGTGGCTTCATCAGTCCATACGTAGGAGAAACTTGAAAAACAGGAGGAGAATGAGGTAATCAGTCCCTCAACCTTCGCCACACAGTGGCTTCATCAGTCCATACGTAGGAGAAACTTGAAGAACAGGAGGAGAATGAGGTAATCAGTCCCTCAACCTTGAGTCGATGTGTTCAGTCCATCAATCAACATGTCGGTTCTCTGAACCATTCATCTACACCCGTGTATATTACAGAGGGGCCAAAAGAACTCCCTGTATATTAGAGGAGGAGAAAAGGAACCGAGGTGAAGTTACTCCCTGTATAAAAATATGAGGAACATCCTGGATATCCTCCCTGTATAGACAGAAGGACTCCCTGTATAGACAGAGGGACATCCTCTAAATCCTCCCTGTATACAGAAGAGGGGGATTTCCTGTACAGACATAAGACAGGACTTTCTAGAGCTATACCCTCCCTGCATAAACGGTACAGGGTGAGAAAGGGAGGAACTCCCTTCTTCCAGGAAGATAGGAAGAAAAACTTGAGGTTCAGGAAGAAATTGGTGCAGCAGACACCCAGATAAGGGCGGAAGATAAGAGTCAACCCTGGGAGGGATACCTCGCGGGATACCTGCCAGTGGGGAATACCTTTGGGATATAGTTATCCCCTCAAAGGGATACCGTTGGAATAGTGTAGCAACACTGCTGGTGTTACCACTGTGTAACTATCATACAGAATAGTGCAGCAGCATACTGCTGGTGTTCCCACTGTGTAACTATCATATAGAATAGTGTAGCAACACTGCTGGTATTCCCACTGTGTAACTATCATATAGAATAGTGTAGCAACACTGCTGGTGTTCCCACTGTGTAACTATCATATAGAATAGTGTAGCAACACTGCTGGTGTTACCACTGTGTAACTATCATATATAGTAGTGTAGCAACACTGCTGGTGTTCCCACTGTGTAACTATCATATAGAATAGTGTAGCAACACTGCTGGTGTTCCCACTGTGTAACTATCATATAGAATAGTGTAGCAACACACTGCTGGTGTTACCACTGTGTAACTATCACATAGAATAGTGTAGCAACACTGCTGGTGTTACCACTGTGTAACTATCACATAGAATAGTGTAGCAACACACTGCTGGTGTTACCACTGTGTAACTATCATATAGAATAGTGTAGCAACACACTGCTGGTGTTACCACTGTGTAACTATCATATAGAATAGTGTAGCAACACTGCTGGTGTTCCCACTGTGTAACTATCATATAGAATAGTGTAGCAACACTGCTGGTGTTACCACTGTGTAACTATCATATAGAATAGTGTAGCAACACTGCTGGTGTTACCACTGTGTAACTATCATATAGAATAGTGTAGCAACACTGCTGGTGTTACCACTGTGTAACTATCATATAGAATAGTGTAGCAACACTGCTGGTGTTCCCACTGTGTAACTATCATATAGAATAGTGTAGCAACACTACTGGTGTTACCACTGTGTAACTATCATACAGAATAGTGTAGCAACACTGCTGGTGTTCCCACTGTGTAACTATCATATAGAATAGTGTAGCAACACACTGCTGGTGTTACCACTGTGTAACTATCACATAGAATAGTGTAGCAACACACTGCTGGTGTTCCCACTGTGTAACTATCATATAGAATAGTTTAGCAACACACTGCTGGTGTTCCCACTGTGTAACTATCATACAGAATAGTGTAGCAACACTGCTGGTGTTCCCACTGTGTAACTATCATATAGAATAGTGTAGCAACACTGCTGGTGTTACCACTGTGTAACTATCATATAGAATAGTGTAGCAACACTGCTGGTGTTCCCACTGTGTAACTATATCATATAGTGAAGCATTCCCACACAAAATCTAGGTCTTTAAGAAGAACAGTTCCCACACAAGAACTAAGACTTGGTCTTACCTCATTCAACGTATCGCTCGCCTGAGTCTGTCTGGTTTATTCAACTCACAACAGACAGGAAAATGTCATCAAAAGAAGAATAAGCAAATCTGAGTGGTTGAGTACATTCAGAGCTCGGTAGCTCATCATTCTGCCTACAGGACATCATTCTACCTGCAGGACATCATTCTACCTGCAGGACATCATTCTACCTGCAGGACATCATTCTACCTGCAGGACGTCATTCTACCTGCAGGACATCATTCTACCTGCAGGACATCATTCTACCTGCAGGACGTCATTCTACCTGGAGGACGTCATTCTACCTGGAGGACGTCATTCTACCTGGAGGACGTCATTCTACCTGGAGGGCGTCATTCTACCTGCAGGACATCATTCAACCTGGAGGACGTCATTCTACCTGCAGGACATCATTCTACCTGCAGGACATCATTCTACCTGGAGGACATCATTCTACCTGCAGGACATCATTCTACCTGCAGGACATCATTCTACCTGGAGGACGTCATTCTACCTGCAGGACATCATTCTACCTGCAGGACATCATTCTACCTGGAGGACGTCATTCTACCTGCAGGACATCATTCTACCTGGAGGACGTCATTCTACCTGGAGGACGTCATTCTACCTGGAGGGCGTCATTCTACCTGGAGGACGTCATTCTACCTGGAGGACGTCATTCTACCTGCAGGACATCATTCTACCTGGAGGACGTCATTCTACCTGCAGGACATCATTCTACCTGCAGGACATTCTACCTGGAGGACGTCATTCTACTATCTGTAATACTATCTGCAATGCTACGAGGGCTACTAGTCAAGTACTGAATGCGAGCTTCTGACGATGATTAAACCGATAGATTTCAACCTCTTTAGTAACCCCTTCCCCATCAAAATATCTCACCTATATGTGGTTGCAGGGGTCGAGTCGTAGCTCCTGGCCCCGATGTGAGACTAAGTAACAGCTCTTAGCTTGTAAATAAAGATAGGAACCTTAACTTAACCTTGTAAAACCTGTGTGTGTGTGTGTGAGAGAGAGAGCGAGAGAGAGAGCGAGAGCGAGAGCGAGAGCGAGAGCGAGAGAGAGAAAGAGAGAGAGAGAGAGCTGGGCTCTGATATAGCACCCATATTGTAGACCAGTGAATCACAATAAACCTATGCAAGTATGCTGCCAATGTTGGCCGCATCTCCTGTGTTGTGACGGCCCGCATGTTACATTAACACAGCAGACAGAGAGCGCATGAGAGACAGCTTATGTGAGGAGAGAGAGCATGATAGGAGGGAGAACGCATGAGAGGAGAGAGAGAACGCATGAGAGGAGGGCAATTAAGGGGGGTTTAAGGGACGACTAATAGGGGTTTTGAGAAGGGGAGGTTAAAGGGGGCGAGTAATAGGCTTTTGAATGGGTTTTGGGGAGTGAGAGGTTGGGAAGGAGGTTAGGGAACGACTATGGAGGTTAAACGATTACTAAAGGGGTTAAAGGATGACTAAAGGGGTTAAGGGACGACTAAAAGGGTTAAGGGACGACTAAAGGGGTGAATAAATGAGGGGGAGGTAAAGATGTCTTCACTGTGAATGAATAAAGGAGGGGGTGGAAAGATGGGATCGATACAACGTTAACAGCATGGGAGAAAGAGGTTACACAGCTGTATATGACAGGAAGAGAATGGAGGGTTAACACAGCTATATAAAGTTAACACAGCTATACGAGGCAAACATAGCTATACAAGGCAAACACAGCTAAACAATGCAAACACAGCTATACAATGCAAACAGCTATACAAGGCAAACAGCTAAACAATGCAAACGCAGCTAAACAATGCAAACACAGCTATACAATGCAAACAGCTATACAAGGCAAACAGCTATACAAGGCAAACACAGCTAAACAATGCAAACACAGCTATACAATGCAAACACAGCTATACAATGCAAACAGCTATACAAGGCAAACAGCTATACAAGGCAAACACAGCTAAACAATGCAAACACAGCTATACAATGCAAACAGCTATACAAGGCAAACAGCTATACAAGGCAAACACAGCTAAACAATGCAAACACAGCTATACAATGCAAACACAGCTATACAAGGCAAACAGCTATACAAGGCAAACACAGCTAAACAATGCAAACACAGCTATACAATGCAAACACAGCTATACAAGGCAAACAGCTATACAAGGCAAACACAGCTATACAATGCAAACACAGCTATACAATGCAAACAGCTATACAAGTCAAACACAGCTAAACAATGCAAACACAGCTATACAATGCAAACAGCTATACAAGGCAAACACAGCTAAACAATGCAACACAGCTATACAATGCAAACACAGCTATACAAGGCAAACAGCTATACAAGGCAAACACAGCTATACAATGCAAACACAGCTATACAAGGCAAACAGCTATACAAGGCAAACACGGCAGATTATCACAGCTATACAAAAAGGTCAGGACAGCTATACAAGACAGTTAACACAGATATATATACCTGGAGATAGTTGGAGAGGGCTTCCAGGGGTAACGCCCCCGCGGCTCGGTCTGTGACCGGGCCTTAGGAAGGTTATCACAGCTATACAAAACACTGAATAGGAGAAAGATAACGAAATCAAAGGGGCAGCAACAAAGAATAGGGGAAGAGGAAGGGATAACAGCAGTTATAGGCAACAGGAAAACAGAAAGGGGAGTCGAGAACAACAGGAGAGGGAAAGAGGAATCTGCATACAGGACAACAGAATCAGAAGAGAGAGAGAGAGAGAGAGAGAGAGAGAGAGAGGAGAGAGAGAGAGAGAGGAGAGAGAGAGAGAGAGAGAGAGAGAGACAGAGAGAGAGAGAGAGACAGACAGAGACCAGAACATGAGTACTCCTGTACAAAGACCAGAACATGAGTACTAGTGTACAAAGACCAGAACATGAGTACTACTGTACAAAGACCAGAACACGAGTACTACTGTACAGAGACCAGAACATGAGTACTACTGTACAAAGACCAGAAAAGCAGAACATGATACTAGTCCAAAGAAACATGCAGACTACCTGTTACCTGAAGGTTATTCCGGGATCAACCCACAGCCGACCATGACCAGCCTCCGATGACCAGGGCCTGATCAACTAGAGCATACTGCTCAGCAAAACCAGCATACATCAACACACCCTACAAGCCCGGCTGATCCAGGCACGACGGCAGATTATCGCAGCTCTTACAAGTAAAGGCAGCTCAGGGGTTTAACTGCAATATCCTAATGATGGAGGGCTTGAAGTATGGCCCCGACCATTTTGTGGGCCTTAGTGTTACTCAAGGCGCTCACACTTTGATTGAGAGGCATTTGAAATCAGCGCACAGTTTACTTGTAGGGAGGATTTCTAGTTTGGCAGATTAGGAACATTCTCAAGATTTTCCAGGAACAGTAGATAGAGGAATCTCTACCGCGTTCCAACGAAGACAAGAGAGAGGAGCGAGAGAAGGTGCTGACAGAGAAGAGCAGAAAAAGGATCCATGAGTACTACTGTACAAAGACCAGAACATGAGTACTAGTGTACAAAGACCAGAACATGAGTACTACTGTACAAAGACCAGAACAAGAGTACTACTGTACAAAGACCAGAACATGAGTACTACTGTACAAAGACCAGAACATGAGTACTACTGTACAAAGACCAGAACATGAGTACTACTGTACAGAGACCAGAACATGAGTACTACTGTACAGAGACCAGAACATGAGTACTACTGTACAGAGACCATTAGGTGCAGCAGTAGGTGACTATAACATAACACATAAAGCAGGTACCAACATCATATACCTAGCCAGGGTCTATAGCACATAAGGACATAAGGAGCACTGCAGGAGGCCTACTGGCCCATGCAAGGCAGGTCCAAGTCACCTACTGGCCCATGCTAGGCAAGTCCGAATCACCTACTTGCCCATGCTAGGCAGGTCTAAGTCACCTAATGGCCTAAGCTAGTCAGCTCCAAGTCACATCCACTTAAGAAGCACTCCATCACACCCACTAGCCCAAGCCAGTCAGGTCTAACTCAGCCACACCAACACGGCACACTCCAGTAGTTGCTACATGCCTGTCCCCTCCACCAGACATCACAATAGAGGGATTAACCGTGGGTTCAATCCCTCCCCCTCCCTCCCCACATCCCTCCCACCTCTCTACGTCCCTTCTCTACCCATTACAGCCGCCGCCTCCCAAACACCCCCCCCCCCCTGCGTCCCTCCTCTCCCCATTACCACCACCACCTCCCCCAACACTCACCGCGTTCGAAAACAGATACAATTACTCACAGAATAGACAAAAGGAGATTGTGAGTATGTGAGTCAAGTTTTTGAGGCGCACCTCAACGTTGAGCTGTCCAGCCAAATGTGCTATTTGCGTTGAATGGTACAAGTTACCGTATTCAACGCTAGGGACCATAAACGAGGCACATTCCCCGCTGGTCGATATTCTTAATAGCTCGCTGAATGCTCATTCCTCCGCCAGAAACAACTTTAAACGTGTAATGATATATATATATATATATATATATATATATATATATATATATATATATATATATATATATATATATTATACAAAATATACAGTTATTTTATGGAGACATCTATGACTATATATTTTCTTGGACTAAGGTAATTTAATTTATATTTTAGACCTGTAGACGTAGTTTTTTGATCCAAAAACTACGTCTATGTATATTCCGAAACGTTTCGGAATATACATAAACCTTGTACGTGTGTCTTATTAACTCATTACCGAGGATCAAGTTTGATCCAAGGGAAAGGAGGACGTGGTATCAAGAGCCCTTCATCAGTAATAAGACTTTGAAGGGAATAAATATACGAGTGAGGACGTGCGTACGATGGCAAGACTTTGAAGGGAATAAATAAATATCATATGGGTAAGGGTGTGCGTACGATAATTCTTCCCGCTAGTCGGTCACTGCCGACACAAGAGGCAGACAGCAGCTGCGGCGCTGCAGCGGGAAGACAGTATGAGTTGAGCCAGTGGGAGGGACGGATCATGACGCTCCTCCGCCTCTCACTGCGGTAATGTTGGTCCGAGTCAAGTTGAAGACTCCGCAACTTCCCTCCCGCCTGCAGGAATGTCTCTCATGGCATTTCCACTCGCAGTAAAATAACCCTGGACAATCAAAATGTGGAGTGCGAGATTTTGGGATGGCAGGGCGCTGCTGTTCATGGTGTGGCAAGCGGTGGTGCGCTGCGAGGGTCTGGCTGTGCGATACAGCGCCGCAGAGTGCGAAAGTCAGGTCCTTAGTGAACGTGAGAGAGCGCTTACCTGCTCCCTCAAGACCCTGGACAATGACATGAGGGTTGCTAACTTGAGCGACATCCCAGTGGATAGTGTAGTGAAACTATCCCTTAAGTGCAGTGAGGTGTATTACTATCAGAGTGTCTTAACGCCTTTCACTCTGTCGGGCTTCGTCAGAGTAAGAGAACTCAATGTGGAGTATTGCAAGATTAGTGAAATAGACGATAACACATTTATAAACCTTAGAAATTTAAGAAATTTGACTTTACGGACTAAAAATTCTGACTGGCCGGTGATGAGTCTTACAGCTAAGCCAGATGTGTTCCGTCCTTTGCAGCAGCTAGAGCGGCTAGATCTAAGTGCTAACAATATCTGGGAGCTGCCAGCTGGCGCTTTCTGCCACCTTGCCACCCTCAAACTGCTCAATTTAAGTCACAACCACCTACAAGATATCACGCAGCTGGGGTTCGGGGAAGGAGGAGGAGGCGTTGACAGAGGGACACTGTCTCCATGCCGCTCTGATGTCAGCTCTCTCGACCTCTCCAACAACGATGTCACTGTGTTGGTGTCCGCCTCGCTACAGGGCCTAGGACGTCTCCAACACCTTTTCCTCCAACACAACGAACTCGGCAAAGTGGATGACAATGGTTTCCACGGTCTTAACAGTCTGCGTACGCTTGATATTTCCCACAACAGACTGGTAGCGTTGCCTGAGGACGCCTTCCTGCACACTCCTGGCCTCATGTACTGTCGAGCTAAAAACAATTCCCTCTCTGGACTAGCGCCGGGGCTCTTTCGTGGCTTAGAGCACCTAGTTGAGCTGGATCTTTCTCATAATGAGCTCAAGTCTGAGTGGCTGACTTCTTCCATCTTTCAAGGATTAATCCGCCTGATGCTACTGGATCTCTCTTACAACAAGATCTCGCAACTAAACCAACAGGTCTTCCGCGATCTTTACAACGTGCAGGTTCTCAGACTCTCGCACAACCAGTTGCAGACCCTGCCTACGGCAGCATTCTCAGCCTGCGTCAACCTACACACTTTGGATTTATCCTACAATCAGTTAACAAGTATCCCAGACAGAGCGTTCCAGGGAGTTAATGTACTGAGTTTCCTAGCGCTGGATAACAACCAGATCAGCGACGTTGGCGCAGCATCACTCAGCAACCTCACAAGTCTGGAAGATCTTAACCTTAATGGTAACCAACTGACGGTAATTCCTGCAGATGTGGGTCACCTGCGGTACCTCAAAACACTAGATCTCGGAGAGAACCAGATCACCTCCTTGGAAAACATACCCGTCAAGGGCCTACAGTTCCTGTACGGGTTAAGGCTCGTCAACAACAAAATTAGTGGCAACATTACGAAAGATACGTTCAATGATATACCTTCCCTCAAAATACTAAATTTAGCAAAGAATTCTATAACGCATATTGAAAGTGGAACCTTTGATAATAATCTGAACCTTCAAGCAGTTCGACTCGATGCAAATATGCTTACAAGTTTTAGCAATTTATTTGAAAACCTTCCGAATTTAGTGTGGTTAAATGTGTCTGATAATACCATAGAAATGTTTGATTACCATTTTATTCCTGTGAGTCTACAGTGGTTAGATCTACATAAAAATAAAATAAGTGAATTGGGAAATTATCTTGAACGTCACGATTTAAATTTGCAAACTCTGGATGCTAGTTTTAATAAATTGCAATATATAAATAGCATCCAAATCCCAGATAGTGTGCAGTTGTTATTTTTAAATGACAACAGGATATCAGTGGTTGAACCTTTCACTTTCTTTAAGAAAGCTAATTTGACTCGTGTGGATCTCTTCGCTAACCAGCTTTCTAAGATGGACATGTCAGCCTTGAGATTGTTAGAACTTCCGGCTAACAAGTCCTTGCCGGAGTTCTACCTTGGAGGCAACCCCTTCGTCTGTGACTGCAAGATGGAGTGGTTGCAGAGGATCAATGGCTTGGAGCATGAACGCCAAAACCCTCGCATCATGGACCTGGAGAGCATTTACTGCCAGATGCCCTTTGCTCGCACGGGAGCCTTCATAGCTCTTGTGGAAGTCAATCCTTCACAGTTCCTCTGTCAGTACGAGACTCACTGCTTCGCTCTGTGCCACTGCTGCGAGTTCGACGCCTGTGACTGTGAGATGACGTGTCCTGATGGCTGTGGGTGTTACCACGACCAGTCGTGGAGATCCAATATTGTGGATTGTTCACTGCAGGACGTGCAACAAGTGCCAGAACGCATCCCAATGGATGCCACGCAGGTTTACCTTGATGGTAATGATCTTAGGAACCTCTCCTCCCACTCATTCATCGGACGTAAGCATCTTCAAATTTTGTACGTGAATGCTTCTAATGTCAAAACACTTGACAACGGAACTTTCAGTGGACTAACACGACTGACTGCACTGCATCTGCAGGACAATCTATTGGAGGCACTAAGAGGCAACGAGTTCCAGGGGCTGCAAGGAGTGAGGGAACTGTACCTCCACAACAACCATCTACGGTACATTCATCAACATACCTTTGCAACACTCTCTCACCTTGAAATCCTGACACTCCACAACAACCAACTGATCAACTTCCCCGTGTGGCGACTAGTGGACAATCCCTACCTCAGCCGCGTCTCCCTCAGTGCCAACCAGTGGTCATGTCAGTGTCAGTTCGTCGAATCCTTCGGTATCTGGCTCACAGGGAACGAGCGTAAAGTCTCTGACGGCCGGGATATCAAATGCTACACTGACGAGTCTGAGGAGGAACCTGGATTGTACATCATGGATTTCAATGCCACTACCTGCATGAATACCACTTCCTCGTCTACCGTCATACAACCCATCGTTCTGGACAACTTGTTGCATCCAGTGATTGCCACATGTGTCGCCTTTGTGGTGATAGTTCTGCTGATACTATGTGTCCTGTATCGCAGTACTATACGAGTGTGGATCTACTCTCACTGTGGCTTCAGGATGTGTCACAAGGCTACCAACACTGATGACAGGGACAAGTTGTTCGATGCCTTTGTCTCCTACAGCTCCAAGGACGAGGGTTGGGTGAATCAGGTCCTCGCTGGGGAGCTCGAGAGAGGCGAGAGGCCCTATCGTGTCTGTCTTCACTACAGGGACTTCCCGGTCACTGCCTACATCGCAGACACGATAGTAGAAGCAGTGGAATCTTCCCGCCGCACCATCATTGTCCTCTCTAAAAATTTTATAGAGAACGAATGGTGTCGATTCCAATTCAAGAGTGCCCATCACGAAGTATTTAAGAAGAGACGGCAGCGTCTGATTGTCATTGTCTTAGGGGAGATCCCTGCGAGAGATCTGGATCCTGATCTCCGCCTCTACCTCAAAACCAACACCTGCATTCACGCCAGTGATAAACTCTTCTGGGATAAGCTGAGATTTGCAATGCCAGACGTGCAAAACAGTCAACGAGTGGTACACACCTACAGTTCAATCCCGGAGAGGTCCTCCTCCACCACCAACAAGTACAGTGTTAACAGCCCAGCGTCTATACACCATAACCTTCACGGGGGATCCGATGCTTACTGGGCGTAGGACACTGAAGGGCTCTGCTTATAAATGTCCGCCTGAGTTCTGTTTATAAGTCTACAAGAGGGCGATGTTTCATTGTATATTTATACATGATAGAGCTCTGTGGTTACATAGAGTTCCGATGGAAGAGTATGTATCAGGCTCTATTTGTAAGAGCCAAGTGCCATGGGCTCTGCACCAGTGTTTTATAGTGTTAAAACAGAGCCCTTTAAGTGTGCCAAGTGGCTGTGTTGAACGATATATGCGAGAGATATATAAAGCTTTAAAGTGACAAGTGTTAAAGTGGTTGATTCCTATCTGAAATGTCCAGAAATACTAAAACAAACCATTGAAACGTACGCCATGAAAATTTCTGCAAACCTAATTGAGCCTAGCAAGTGTTGCGTGTGAAAAGGGGGGGGGGTTAAACCCTAATTTGTACATTATGGAGGTTTGTATATGTTATTTATCTCCATCAATGACCATACAACATCTAGTCATATATATTATGTATGAAATTCAAGACCTGGCTAGGCTCTAATTCCTTTTAAAATAACAATCTTTATATACAACGAACAATCGTGTCAGCAAACCTTTTTTAATGGCAACTATCTACTGTTCAATGCTTCTTTTGTAAGTGTGCTGAAGGGGGGAAAAAATCATACAACTCGGGTCGGTATTGTGTCATTGTCACTAAACGAAAAACAAGAATGCAAATTTTTTTTTAATATGCATAACTGTTGTGGTGTGTGGGTGTGGTGATCATACAGGCGAGCAGTTACTAGCTTATCCAAGAACAATCCTATATTAAGAATATTTTGTGTGTTTTGGACATTCTGGGAAAAATATCGTTCATTTCATGCACAGAGAGTGAGAGATAGAGAGAAATATTTTCATATATATATATATGTCGAGCCGAATAGGTAAAACTGGTCAATTACCAAGAACTCATTCAAAATTAAGTCCTTTCTAAAATTTTCTCTTATACGTTTAAAGATATATTTTTTTCATTAATGTCGATGTAAAAATTTATAATTTTGCACCAAAAGGAACTTAGAAAACTTACCTGACCTTATAACAAGAACTAAATATATTTTAGATTTGTTTACAATAATTTAATACTAAACAAACACAGTGAAATATATTTTTTTCGTTAGGTTCAGAATGATTTTGGCAAAATTATTGCATACACAAATTTTCACTTGTCCTATATGGCAAGATGAACGTTGCTATTTAAGCCAAGATGGCAAGTTCTGCCTATTCGGCACGACATATATATATGTATATATAATATATATATATATATATATATATATATATATATATATATATATATATATATATATTTATTACATTTCTTTTGTAAGTCATTGTAAAGTTTATTCATTATATCTGCCTTCATTCTGGGTTTATGAAGCACATCCACCAGACTCCTGTGTGTGCATTGTGTGGCTGATGTTGACATAGGTTCATGAGCACCTCAAACATGTCCTCATAATGTGGTTGGGATCTGTTCTGGTCACTGACGTGGTTGGGATCTGTATCACTGTGGTTGGAACCTGTCCTTATTACTGTGGTTGGAACCTGTCCTTATCACTGTGGTTTGGACCTGTCCTTATCACTGTGGTTTGGACCTGTCCTTATCACTGTGGTTTGGACCTGTCCTTATCACTGTCGTTGGGACCTGTCCTTATCACTGTCGTTGGTACCTATCCTTATTACTGTGGTTTGGACCTGTCCTTATCACTGTGGTTTGGACCTGTCCTTATCACTGTCGTTGGGACCTGTCCTTATCACTGTCGTTGGTACCTATCCTTATTACTGTGGTTTGGACCTGTCCTTATCACTGTGGTTTGGACCTGTCCTTATCACTGTGGTTTGGACCTGTCCTTATCACTGTCGTTGGGACCTGTCCTTATCACTGTGGTTGGTAACTGTCCTTATTACTGTGGTTTGGACCTGTCCTTATCACTGTGGTTTGGACCTGTCCTTATCACTGTCGTTGGGACCTGTCCTTATCACTGTGGTTTGGACCTGTCCTTATCACTGTCGTTGGGACCTGTCCTTATCACTGTGGTTGGTACCTATCCTTATTACTGTGGTTTGGACCTGTCCTTATCGCTGCCGTTGGGACCTGTCCTTACCGTGATACGGGTGAGCTCAAAGGCTCACTGTGACCTCTCAATCTATCATCACAGTGACAAGATTGAGCTCAAGGCTCTGTGACCTCTCAATCACAGTGACATGATTGAGCTCAAAGGTTCTCTGTGACCTTTCAGTCTATCACAGTGACATGATTGAGCTCAAGGCTCTGTGACCTCTCAATCTATCATCACAGTGACATGATTGAGCCCAAAGGCTCTCAGTGACCTCAATCATCAGTCACATGACTGAGCTCAAAGGTTCTCTGTGACCTCTCAATCTATCATCACAGTGACATGATTGAGCTCAAAGGTTCTCAGTGACCTCAATCATCACAGTCACATGACTGAGCTCAAAGGTTCTCTGTGACCTTTTCAATCTATCACAGTGACATGACTGAACTCAAAGGCTCTCTGTGACCTCCTCACCTCTGACATGATCACTATGAACAAAGCGAACGTACACTTACACGCTTCTAGCTAAATCAATGTTGCGTCCAATTTCTAACATATTGATGGAGGTAAAAACATCCAATGATCTGCTAACTGTTTTCTACCACGGTTTTGCCCACTTGATCTGTGATAATACCAAAGTCATATACAACTTATTTAATATGTGTAAATACTTTTTTTATACAGAATAACTTTTTTTTCCTTTTGTAAGATAATGTACATAAATTACTGTGTAAATAAAAATTCAATGGGCAATACTAGTTTTTCCATATCTTTTTTTTTTTTTTTGACTATCTGGGAATTTCGAAAAAATTATGTATTCTTGGTTGGTTAGGTCACTATGTTTCAAGTATAATTCTAAAGAGGTGGAATGGTTGTTAGGTAAGACATATACCATAGTTAGGCCTCTTTATGTCCAAATGTTGGGCCTACAGAGTAGGCTTCTTGAGTCGAGTACTTTCCTGTACTAGACTCGAGAAGCCTACTGTGTGAGCGAATTTTCTGGAAATAAAGATAACTGTTGTACATGTGTCTTACCTAACAACCTGTCTGTATTTTATACCACTTTAATATAGAGGTGGAATGGTACTGGCAACGTAGTAACGAGGCGCAGTAACGAGGCGCAGTAGTTAGCCACTGCACGAACGGAATAATTATCGGAGATATAAACACACAAGAAATTTCCTTCCAACACATAATTGTAGGTATAAAAGATATTTCTGTTACCCTTATCTTTTGAGGCCTAGCTCCTAGGCCTATTGTGTATCCACATTTGCTACAGTCCCTGAGGTACACAAACTAGCCACAACCATCCATAGGATGGATATGAGGTACGCAAACTAGCCACTACCACCACATTATGGACATGACTTACACAAACTAGCCACTGCCATCCACAGGATAGACATGAAGTAAACCATACCACGGGCGGGGATAGAACCCGCGGTCATAGAGTCTCAAAACTCCAGACCGTCGCGTTAGCCACTGGACCAGCTAGCCACAATAAGATTCATCCAACTAGGTATATGTATACACCATAGGAAGGTTAGCATAGGCCACCACTGTGGCCACAAATGCAAGTTTTTACAGACGAATCTCCAGCTAGCGTGGCCGTGACGAACTCTAGCTCAAGTCCCCTCAAAGCCGTCAACATGACTCACGAAATCGTAATGACACGATTGCAAACAAACCATACCACGGGTGACGGTCTGGAGTTTTGAGACTCCGATCGCGGGTTCTAACCCCACCCGTGGTATGGTTTGTTTGCAATCATGTCATTAAGATTTCGTGAGTCATGTAGACATGAAGTACACAAACTAGCCACTACCATCCACAGGAGGGATATGAGGTACACAATAAACTAGCCACTACCATCCACAGGATGGATATGAGGCCCACAATAAACTAGCCACTACCATCCACAGGAGGGATATGAGGTACACAATAAACTAGCCACTACCATCCACAGGATGGATATGAGGTACACAATAAACTAGCCACTACCATCCACAGGATGGATATGAGGTACACAATAAACTAGCCACTATCATCCACAGGATGGATATGAGGTACACAATAAACTAGCCACTACCATCCACAGGATGGATATGAGGTACACAATAAACTAGCCACTATCATCCACAGGATGGATATGAGGTACACAATAAACTAGCCACTATCATCCACAGGATGGATATGAGGTACACAATAAACTAGCCACTACCATCCACAGGATGGATATGAGGTACACAATAAACTAGCCACTATCATCCACAGGATGGATATGAGGTACACAATAAACTAGCCACTACCATCCACAGGATGGATATGAGGCCCACAATAAACTAGCCACTATCATCCACAGGATGGATATGAGGTACACAATAAACTAGCCACTACCATCCACAGGATGGATATGAGGTACACAACAAACTAGCCACTACCATCCACAGGATGGATATGAGGTACACAATAAACTAGCCACTACCATCTACAGGATGGATATGAGGTACACAATAAACTAGCCACTACCATCCACAGGATGGATATGAAGTACACAATAAACTAGCCACTACCATCCACAGGATGGATATGATGTACACAATAAACTAGCCACTACCATCCACAGGATGGATATGAGGTACACAATAAACTAGCCACTACCATCCACAGGATGGATATGAGGTACACAATAAACTAGCCACTACCATCCACAGGATGGATATGAGGCCCACAATAAACTAGCCACTATCATCCACAGGATGGATATGAGGTACACAATAAACTAGCCACTACCATCCACATGATGGATATGAGGTACACAATAAACTAGCCACTACCATCCACAGGATGGATATGAGGCCCACAATAAACTAGCCACTATCATCCACAGGATGGATATGAGGTACACAATAAACTAGCCACTATCATCCACAGGATGGATATGAGGTACACAATAAACTAGCCACTATCATCCACAGGATGGATATGAGGTACACAATAAACTAGCCACTACCATCTACAGGATGGATATGAGGTATACAATAAACTAGCCACTACCATCCACAGGATGAATATGAGGTACACGATAAACTAGCCACTACCATCCACAGGATGGATATGAGGTACAAAATAAACTAGCCACTACCATCCACAGGATGGATATGAGGTACACAATAAACTAGCCACTACCATCTACAGGATGGATATGAGGTACACAATAAACTAGCCACTACCATCCACAGGATGGATATGAGGTACACAATAAACTAGCCACTACCATCCACAGGATGGATATGAGGTGCACAATAAACTAGCCACTACCATCCACAGGATGGATATGAGGTACACAATAAACTAGCCACTACCATCCACAGGATGGATATGAGGTACAAAATAAACTAGCCACTACCATCCACAGGATGGATATGAGGTACACAATAAACTAGCCACTACCATCTACAGGATGGATATGAGGTACACAATAAACTAGCCACTACCATCCACAGGATGGATATGATGTACACAATAAACTAGCCACTACCATCCACAGGATGGATATGAGGTACACAATAAACTAGCCACTACCATCCACAGGATGGATATGAGGTACACAATAAACTAGCCACTACCATCCACAGGATACTGGGTCACAAACTAGGAAATCTGACAGTAAAATCTAATCTAAACGAACAAGTATATCAAAGGTATATCAGATACGAACACAGGTTGTATGACTCTCACAGAGACATACAGAATGACGGTGTATTTACAGTATAATAATTAAAAATTACAATATTAAAACGAGCAAGTTGACGATGATACATGTATGAGGATACTCTGGAAAACACTGACATGAGAAACACAGGTGTGTGTGTGTGTGTACTCGCCTAGTTATGGTTGCAGGGGTCGATTCATAGCTCCTGGTCCCGCCTCTTCACTGGTCGCTACTGGGCCACTCTTCCTGCTGCAGGAGCTTAATCATACCTCGTCTTAAAGCTATGTATGGATCCTATCTCCACTACACCACTTCCCAGACTGTGTGTGTGTGTGTGTGTGTGTGTGTGTGTGTGTGTGTGTGTGTGTGTGTGTGTGTGTGTGTGTGTGTGTGTGTGTGTGTGTGTGTGTGTGTGCTTATAAAAGATTCAGCTATTTTTTTACTAGTGGAGATGAGGTAGAATGCAGCCTTAGTGACCCCAAGTGCTGTATGACCCTGACGGGTTTAGCGCTACCCCCATCATTACCCTCGTCAAGACGAGTCTTTAAGTCCAACAAAACCAATTAAGTCTAAAACATGAAAACAAATTTACTAAAAGAAAATTATTTCACACGAAAAGAAGATTTTTCACAATTACGATTAATGTATTTTGGAGTTAATGGCCCCCGCGACCTGTTCCCAGACCTGACCTGACATGATCTGATCAGACCTGACCTGACCTGACTAGACTAGACCAGACCAGACCTGACTAGACCAGACCAGACCAGACCAGACCTGACCAGACTAGACTAGACCAGACTAGACCAGACCTGACTAGACCAGACCAGACCTACTAGAATAGACCAGAATAGAGTAGATCTGACCTGACCAGACTAGACCAGAACAAACCAGACTAGACCAGACCAGACCAAACTAGACCTCGCCAGACTAGACCAGACCAAACCAGACTAGACCAGACCAGACCAGACCTGACCAGACTAGACTAGACCAGACTAGACCAGACCTGACTAGACCAGACCAGACCTACTAGAATAGACCAGAATAGAGTAGATCTGACCTGACCAGACTAGACCAGAACAAACCAGACTAGACCAGACCAGACCAAACTAGACCTCGCCAGACTAGACCAGACCAAACCAGACTAGACCTGACCAGACCTACTAGACCTGACCTGACCAGACTAGACCAGACCAAACCAGACCAGACTAGACCTGACCAGACCAGATTAGACTATACCTGACCAGACTAGACCAGACCTGACCTGACTGATAACCTTCAGTCTGGGTCAGAACGTTAAGACTGATGTACTGCCTAGCAAGGGCCAGTAGGCCTCCTGCAGTGCTCCTTTATGTGATATGTCAGGCTTGTTTCAATGAACGGAGAAGAGCACCTTAATGGCGGTGGAGGCTCTTGATCCATGGAAGCTGAGCTCCCCCTCACCCACCCACTCCTTCCAGGAATATGGCGTGACCTTGGGCAGGGTATGTGACCTAAGGCAGTACATGGTGACCTTGGGAAGTATATATGGCCTTGGGTAGTATATGTGACCTTAGGCAGTATATGTGACCCTGGGCAGTATATGTGACCTTGGACAGTATATAAATAACCTTAGGCAGTATAGTGACCTTGGGCAGTATATGTGACCTTGGGCAGTATAGTGACCTTGGGCAATATATGTGACCTTGGGCAATATAAGTGACCTTGGGCAGTATATGTGACCTTGGACAGTATGACCTTAGGCAGGGCCTTGGGTAGTATATGTGACCTTAGGCAGTATATGTGACCCTGGGCAGTATATGTGACCTTGGACAGTATATAAATAACCTTAGGCAGTATAGTGACATTGGGCAGTATATGTGACCTTGGGCAGTATAGTGACCTTGGGCAATATATGTGACCTTGGGCAATATAAGTGACCTTGGGCAGTATATGTGACCTTGGACAGTATGACCTTAGGCAGTATATGATGACCTTGGGTAATATGTGACCTTGAGCAATATATGTGGTCTTGGGTAGTATATGTGACCTTAAGCAGTATATGTGACCTTGGGCAGTATATACATAACCTTAGGCAGTATGGTGACATTGGGCAGTATACATAACCTTAGGCAGTATGGTGACCTTGGGCAGTACATGACCTTGGGCAGTATGTGACCTTGGGCGGTATATGCGACTTTGCCCAGTATGTGTTGCGTGTGTTGTGGTAGGCATACTGTCTACAGTGTGACCTTGGGCAGTATGTGACCTTGGGTAGTATATGTGACCTTGGGCAGTATATGTAACCTTGGGCAGTATATGTAACCTTGGGCAGTATATATAACCTTAGGCGGTATGTGTGACCTTGGGCGGTATATGCGACTTTGCCCAGTATGTGTTGCGTGTGTTGTGGTAGGCATATTGTCTACAGTGTGACCTTGGGCAGTATGTGACCTGACCTTTGATAGCATATGGGATGACCTTGTGTGTATACGACGTGACCTTGAATAACCTATGCCTATCCTGGAAATACCAGACTATCCTGGAACATGACTCACGAAATCGTAATGACACGATTGCAAACAAACCATACCCCGGGCGGGGTTAGAACCCGCGGTCAGAGAGTCTCAAAACTCCAGCCCGTGTCATTACGATTTCGTGAGTCATGTTGACGGCTTTGAGGGGACTTGAGCTAGAGTTCGTCACGGCCACGCTAGCTGGAGATTCGTTTTTAAAAGTTGCATTTGTGGTCACAGTGGTGGCCTATGCTAACCTTCCTATGGTGTATACATATACCTAGTTGGATGAATCTTATTGTGGCTAGCTGGTCCAGTGGCTAACGCGACGGTCTGGAGTTTTGAGACTCTATGACCGTGAGGGTTCAATCCCGGCCGGGGTATGGTTTATCCTGGAATATATTGCATGGCAGACTAGAAAGAGAAGCACTGCAGAAGGCCTACTGACCCCAAGTGCCAATATACATACAGACAGACATACATACATATATATATATATATATATATATATATATATATATATATATATATATATATATATATATATATATATATATATATATTGTGGCACTTCAATACCCAAGTGTTACACATGTGTCTTGACACAGTGTGTTACACATGTGTCTTGACACTGTGTTACACATGTGTCTTGACACAGTATTATAATGCTACACATGTGTCTTGACACAGTGTGTTATACATGTGTCTTGACACAGTATTATAGTGCTACACATGTGTCTTATCAAAGACACCCAGGTGTTGTACATGTGTCTTATTCATCAATAAAGATACCCAGGTGTTGTACATGTGTCTTATTCATCAATAAAGACACCCAGGTGTTGTACATGTGTCTTATTCATCAATAAAGACACCCAGGTGTTGTACATGTGTCTTATTCATCAATAAAGACACCCAGGTGCTGTACATGTGTCTTATTCATCAATAAAGACACCCAGGTGTTGTACATGTGTCTTATTCATCAATAAAGACACCTAGGTGTTGCACATGTGTCTTACATCAATAAAGACACCCAGGTGTTGTACATGTGTCTTATTCATCAATAAAGGCACCCAGGTGTTGTACACGTGTCTTATTCATCAATAAAGGCACCCAGGTGTTGTACACGTGTCTTATTCATCAATAAAGACACCCAGGTGTTGTACATGTGTCTTATTCATCAATGAAGACACCTAGGTGTTGTACACGTGTCTTATTCATCAATAAAGACACCTAGGTGTTGTACACGTGTCTTATTCATTAATAAAGACACCTAGGTGTTGTACACGTGTCTTATTCATCAATAAAGTCACCCAGGTGTTGGACATGTGTCTTATTCATCAATAAAGACACCCAGGTGTTGTACATGTGTCTTATTCATCAATAAAGTCACCCAGGTGTTGGACATGTGTCTTATTCATCAATAAAGACACCCAGGTGTTGTACATGTGTCTTATTCATCAATAAAGACACCCAGGTGTTGTACATGTGTCTTATTCATCAATAAAGACACCCAGGTGTTGTACACGTGTCTTATTCATCAATAAAGACACCCAGGTGTTGTACATGTGTCTTATTCATCAATAAAGACACCCAGGTGTTGTACACGTGTCTTATTCATCAATAAAGACACCCAGGTGTTGTACATGTGTCTTATTCATCAATAAAGACACCCAGGTGTTGTACATGTGTCTTATTCATCAATAAAGACACCCAGGTGTTGTACACGTGTCTTATTCATCAATAAAGACACCCAGGTGTTGTACATGTGTCTTATTCATCAATAAAGACACCCAGGTGTTGTACATGTGTCTTATTCATCAATAAAGACACCCAGGTGTTGTACACGTGTCTTATTCATCAATAAAGACACCCAGGTGTTGTACATGTGTCTTATTCATCAATAAAGACACCCAGGTGTTGTACATGTGTCTTATTCATCAATAAAGACACCCAGGTGTTGTACATGTGTCTTATTCATCAATAAAGACACCCAGGTGTTGTACATGTGTCTTATTCATCAATAAAGACACCCAGGTGTTGTACACGTGTCTTATTCATCAATAAAGACACCCAGGTGTTGTACATGTGTCTTATTCATCAATAAAAACACCCAGGTGTTGTACATGTGTCTTATTCATCAATAAAGACACCTAGGTGTTGTACATGTGTCTTATTCATCAATAAAGACACCCAGGTGTTGTACATGTGTCTTATTCATCAATAAAGACACCTAGGTGTTGTACATGTGTCTTATTCATCAATAAAGACACCCTGGTGTTGTACATGTGTCTTATTCATCAATAAAGACACCTAGGTGTTGTACATGTGTCTTATTCATCAATAAAGACACCTAGGTGTTGTACATGTGTCTTATTCATCAATAAAGACACCCAGGTGTTGTACACGTGTCTTATTCATCAATAAAGACACCTAGGTGTTGTACATGTGTCTTATTCATCAATAAAGACACCCAGGTGTTGTACATGTGTCTTATTCATCAATAAAGACACCCAGGTGTTGTACATGTGTCTTATTCATCAATAAAGTCACCCAGGTGTTGTACACGTGTCTTATTCATCAATAAAGACACCCAGGTGTTGTACATGTGTCTTATTCATCAATAAAGTCACCCAGGTGTTGTACACGTGTCTTATTCATCAATAAAGACACCTAGGTGTTGTACATGTGTCTTATTCATCAATAAAGACACCCAGGTGTTGTACACGTGTCTTATTCATCAACAAAGACACCCAGGTGTTGTACACGTGTCTTATTCATCAATAAAGTCACCCAGGTGTTGTACACGTGTCTTATTCATCAATAAAGACACCCAGGTGTTACAAATGTCTAATTAAAAAAAATACAGCTGTTGAACTTATAACAGGGAGGGAGACGGTCACTGTTAATTTCGCCATTATAGTTATATTTAACAATGTTAACTTTGTCCGGTATTAACACAAAAATCAAAGCTAAATTATATATGTTAATTCTCTGCCCACAGCCTATTTTTGCGTTGCCATCAATATTTTTGTGTTGCCATCAATATTTTTGTGTTGTCAGTCTATGTACATGAGTGGGACTTGTAGTGAGAGGGGTTGGATTTGAGTGGGACTTGTACATGGATTCAAGTTGGTCAAGTTTCGACTTAGAAAGGGTTTAGGACAGTACTGGCAACAGGGTAGTTGACGAGGGGAACTGTCTGCCAAGTAGGGTTACTGAAGCTAAAACCTTGGGTAGCTTCAAATATATGTTAGATACATAAGAGTATACCTGGATTGATGGACTGATTACATCGACTCAAGGCTGAGGGACTGATTACCTCAAACTACTCCTGTTCTTCATTATTCTCCTTTGTATGGACTAATGAAGTCAGTGTGGCGAAACGTTTTAGCATTAAAGATACCCAAGAGTTGCACAGGTGTCTAATTTATCAACTTGTCGGTTCCCTGAACCATTCATCTACACACCTGGAGTGGGGTCAGCGCCCCTGAGACCCGGGGTTGTATTTGAGTGGGAATTAAGGAAAGAATGGAGGAACAGTGCAGAAGGCCTACTGGCCCATACAAGGCAGGTCCTTATCAAAGCCACCCCTACCCAAAGCTACCCATGAATCTACTCCCGTACCCACGACACCAATCAAACCCAGTCCCTCTCACTCATAGATTTGTCCAACCTCTTTTTAAAGCCACCCAGGGTCCTAGTGGGACGGGTGGAATTTAAGTGGGACTCATACACGAGTTAATAGGCTTATCAAAGCCTATTAACACTGATAATGAGCTGGGCGATTATTTTTGTTAACGAGTTTAGGTCTGAGAAAAACCTGCCACGTATGGGCCAGTAAGCCTGCTGCAGTGCTCCTCCTTTATGTTCTTATATACCGTCACTCGTGTCGAGCCTATCACAAAGCCTATTGAATCCCCTATAAACTAAGACGTATTTTATCTTATTCCATCATTTCAAATATCTTAAAATTACAACACGTGGAATAAGACACATGTGCAACACGTGGAATAAGACACATGTGCAACACGTGGAATAAGACACATGTGCAACACGTGGAATAAGACACATGTGCAACACGTGGAATAAGACACATGTGCAACACGTGGAATAAGACATGTGCAACACGTGGAATAAGACACGTGTAACACCTGGAAGACACATGTGCAACACTTGGAATAAGACACACGTGCAACACCTGGAAGACACATGTGCAACACCTGGAAATAAGACATGTGCAACACCTGGAAATAAAACACATGTGCAACACCTGGAATAAGACATGTGCCAAACGTGGAATAAGACACATGTGCAATACTTGGAATAAGACACATGTGCAACACTTGGAATAAGACACATGTGCAACACTTGGAATAAGACACGTGCAACACCTGGAAGACACATGTGCAACACTTGGAAGACACATGTGCAACACCTGGAAATAAGACACATGTGCAACACTTGGAATAAGACACGTGCAACACCTGGAAGACACATGTGCAACACCTGGAAATAAGACACATGTGCAACACCTGGAAATAAGACACATGTGCAACACCTGGAAATAAGACACATGTGAAACACCTTGAATAAGACATGTGCCAAACGTGGAATAAGACACATGTGCAACACCTGGAATAAGACATGTGCCAAACGTGGAATAAGACACATGTGCAACACCTGGAATAAGACATGTGCCAAACGTGGAATAAGACACATGTGCAACACCTGGAATAAGACATGTGCCAAACGTGGAATAAGACACATGTGCAACACGATGGAGATAAATGGTATAAAATACCGACACAATGGAAATATAAACACATATGCAGTATAATGTGATCCTTTATTGACAACATTTCGCCCACACAGTGGGCTTTTTCAAGTCACACACAGATCTACCTGGGGTGGAAGGTACGGGAGTATTTATAGTCAGGTTCAGAATGTTGAGGTCAGGTGGAGAATGCTGCATCTGATGATCTACCGGGTGGGGTTATAGAGTCTTGGGTAGCTTGGCAGGGGTATTGGACAAGTTGTGAGTAGACCTTCTGCAGTGTTCTATGTTCTTATGTGGGATAGCGATGAAGAAGTTTCTTGGCGAGTGGTTCAGCTATGTTATAGAAGCCGTTGTTCTGGTTGAAATTGTTGGTTATAGAGATAAGCGATGATTCCAGGATTCTTCGGTATTGAGTGTTGTCTTCTGTGGCGATAAGTCTTGAGTTTCTGTAGTTAATTAAATGGTTGTGTGAATTGCGATGTTGTACACAGGCATTCCTTGTATCGTCAGTCCTGCTTGCTTGCATATTGGTGTTCTGAAATACGTGTTTGGAGGTCTCTTGATGTTTCGCCCACATATAATTTGTTGCAGTCATTACAAGGGATTATGTATACCCCTGCAGAGGATGGAAGCTTGTCCTGTCTACTACTGGTAATGTCCTTGATGGTCGTGGTTGTGGAGGTAGATACTTGGAATGATGTACTGGAAAAGATGAGAGTAAGACACATGTGCAACATCTGGGTATCTTTATTGTAGACGTTTCGCCATCCAGTGGCTTTATCAATACAAAATCCAGGACATAACTTGAAGACAGTAGAACTATGTACAGAAGATGAGGTAATCAGTCCCTCAACCTAGGAGTAGGTGCGAACAGCACCATAGTCGTGAATCTCCACGACTATGGTGCTGTTCGCACCTACTCCTAGGTTGAGGGACTGATTACCTCATCTTCTGTACATAGTTCTACTGTCTTCAAGTTATGTCCTGGATTTTGTATTGATAAAGCCACTGGATGGCGAAACGTCTACAATAAAGATACCCAGATGTTGCACATGTGTCTTACTCTCATCTTGTCGGTATTATATACCATTCGTACACAACTGGAAAAGATGTTGGAAACCTGTTTGGCAATGGAGTTGGTTGGGAGGACTATGTATCTCTTCTCGGCAGTGTCTTCTCTGGGTGTGTTGAAGATGTTTAATGCCCGCCGTCTGCAGTCTCTGATGAAGTGACGAGGATAGTGGAGTTTAGAAAATACTTGTTCAATTATAGTGCATTCTTCCTCAAGGAACTCATTGCTGCAGATTCTGAGTGCGCGCAGGAAGAAGCTTGTAACTACACCACGTTTGGTTTTGGCGGTGTAATTATAGGCTTCTTCCTGCGTGCACTCAGAATCTGCAGCAATGAGTTCCTTGAGGAAGAATGCACTATAATTGAACAAGTATTTTCTAAACTCCACTATCCTCGTCACTTCATCAGAGACTGCAGACGGCGGGCATTAAACATCTTCAACACACCCAGAGAAGACACTGCCGAGAAGAGATACATAGTCCTCCCCACCAACTCCATTGCCAAACACGTTTCCAACATCTTTTCCAGTACATCATTCCAAGTATCTACCTCCACAACCACGACCATCAAGGACATCACCAGTAGTAGACAGGACAAGCTTCCATCCTCTGCAGGGGTATACATAATCCCTTGTAATGACTGCAACAAATTATATGTGGGCGAAACATCAAGAGACCTCCAAACACGTATTTCAGAACACCAATATGCAAGCAGGACTGACGATACAAGGAATGCCTGTGTACAACATTGCAATTCACACAACCATATAATTAACTACAGAAACTCAAGACTTATCGCCACAGAAGACAACACTCAATACAGAAGAATCCTGGAATCATCGCTTATCTCTATATCCGACAACTTCAACCAGAACAACGGCTTCTATAACATAGCTGAACCACTCGCCAAGAAACTTCTTCATCGCTATCCCACATAAGAACATAGAACACTGCAGAAGGTCTACTCACAACTTGTCCAATACCCCTGCCAAGCTACCCAAGACTCTATAACCCCACCCGGTAGATCATCAGATGCAGCATTCTCCACCTGACCTCAACATTCTGAACTTGACTATAAATACTCTCGTACCTTCCACCCCAGGTAGATCTGTATGTGACTTGAAAAAGCCCACTGTGTGGGCGAAACGTTGTCAATAAAGGATCACATTATACTGCATATGTGTTTATATTTCCATGTGCAACACCTGGAAATAAGACACATGTGCAACACTTGGAATAAGACACATGTGCAACACTTGGAATAAGACACATGTGCAACACTTGGAATAAGACACATGTGCAACACTTGGAATAAGACATGTGCAACACCTGGAAGACACATGTGCAACACTTGGAAGACACATGTGCAACACCTGGAAATAAGACATATGTGCAACACCTGGAAATAAGACACATGTGCAACACCTGGAATAAGACATGTGCCAAACGTGGAATAAGACACATGTGCAACACCTGGAATAAGACATGTGCCAAACGTGGAATAAGACACATGTGCAACACCTGGAATAAGGAGTATACCTGGAGAGGGTTCCAGGGGTCAACGCCCCCCGCGAGCAGGTTCATGACCTGACCTCAGGGGATTTACCCCCTTAAAAACACCCTCTCTCTAACGGTACACTAAAAATATCCACGAAATATAATCAATAACAACAGTAAACAGTGAAGGGATCTGTTGTTCTGTTAACGGGGATTCCAACGATGTTTCGCAGACAACAGTGAAGAAAAGAGAGATTGAAGAAAGGGCATTTTCTGAGACAACGTTTCGCCCTATTTAGAGTTCTATATCATGTGATAAAGCTCTACACTGAGTGAAACGTCGTACCAAATAATGCTTGCCCTGGATTAAGTGTGTGTGTGTGTGTGTGTGTGTGTGTGTGTGTGTGTGTGGTAGATCGTATGTGTGTGTGTGTGTGTGGTAGATCGTATGTGTGTGTGTGTGTGTGTGTGTGTGGTGGATCGTATGTGTGTGTGTGTGTGTGTGGTGGATCGTGTGTGTGTGTGTGTGTGTGTGTGTGTGTGTGTGTGTGTATAGGAAGGTGTAGGACGGTGTGTGTGTGGTGGATCCTATGTGTGTGTGTGTGTGTGTGTGTGTGTGTATAGGAAGGTGTAGGACGGTGTGTGTGTGGTGGATCGTGTGTGTGTGTGTGTGTGTGTGTGTGTGTGTGTGTGTGTGTGTTTGTGTGTATAGGAAGGTGTAGGACGGTGTGTGTGTGTGTGTGTGGTGGATCTTGTGTGTGTGTGTGTGGTGGATCGTGTGTGTGTGTGTGTGTGTGTGTGTGTGTGTGTGTGTGTGTGTATTGGATCGTATGTATGCGTGTGTGTATGTGTATGTATGTATGTATGTATGTGTGTGTGTGTGTGTGTGTGTGTGTGTGTGTGTGTGGTGTGAGTGTGTGTGTGTGTGTGTGTGTGTGTGTGTGTTGTATCTTGTGTGTGTGTGTGTGTGTGTGTGTGTATTGGATCGTTTGTATGCGTGTGTGTATGTGTATGTATGTATGTATGTGTGTGTGTGTGTGTGTGTGTGTGTGTGTGTGTGTGTGTGTGTGTGTGTGTGTGTGTGTGTGTGTGGTGTGCGTGTGTGTACTTCCCTGAAGAATTATAAAACGCTTAAATTCCAAGAAATTCTGGCCCGTGGTTTAACAAGAACCGTTGATTTAACAAATTCCAGTGTTATTAGCATTGTTCATTAATTCCCACGAATGATGCATGCTAATTCCACTTAATTCCATCAATTCCAGTTGAGTGGCGAGGGGCAAAACGTGTAAAAGAATTATAATTACCATTATTATTATTATTGTCATTATTATTATTATTATTATTATTGTCATTATTATTATTATTGTCATTATTATTATTATTAAGGGACGTTCCTTGAGGGGAGTTTAAGAGACAAATTTGTTGTATTTACAACTCAGTTCTGTGCCAATTCTAGCAATTAGCAATGGAAGAATGGAGTCTTAATTAAGATAAACTAATTTACTGACTCATCAACTCATTACGTTAGACAGATGAGCAGTTTGTTTTAACAATTAGTTGCGTAAAAGCTAATTTTGGCCGTAACAATATTTGTTGTGTTGTAAACGGAAGCTGTGTATCGAGGGAAGATTTATAGTGACACATGTAGCAGTGATAGTTATAGTGACACATGTAGCAGTGATAGTTATAGTGACACATGTAGCAGTGATAGTTATAGTGACACATGTAGCAGTGATAGTTATAGTGACACATGTAGCAGTGATAGTTATAGTGACACATGTAGCAGTGATAGTTATAGTGACACATGTAGCAGTGATAGTTATAGTGACATATGTAGCAGTGATAGTTATAGTGACACATGTAGCAGTGATAGTTATAGTGACACATGTAGCAGTGATAGTTATAGTGACACATATGTAGCAGTGACAGTTATAGTGACACATGTAGCAGTGATAGTTATAGTGACACATGTAGCAGTGATAGTTATAGTGACACATGTAGCAGTGATAGTTATAGTGACACATGTAGCAGTGATAGTTATAGTGACACATGTAGCAGTGATAGTTATAGTGACACATGTAGCAGTGATAGTTATAGTGACATATGTAGCAGTGATAGTTATAGTGACACATGTAGCAGTGATAGTTATAGTGACACATATGTAGCAGTGACAGTTATAGTGACACATGTAGCAGTGATAGTTATAGTGACACATGTAGCAGTGATAGTTATAGTGACACATGTAGCAGTGATAGTTATAGTGACATATGTAGCAGTGATAGTTATAGTGACACATGTAGCAGTGATAGTTATAGTGACACATATGTAGCAGTGACAGTTATAGTGACACATGTAGCAGTGATAGTTATAGTGACACATGTAGCAGTGATAGTTATAGTGACACATGTAGCAGTGATAGTTATAGTGACACATGTAGCAGTGATAGTTATAGTGACATATGTAGCAGTGATAGTTATAGTGACACATGTAGCAGTGATAGTTATAGTGACACATATGTAGCAGTGACAGTTATAGTGACACATGTAGCAGTGATAGTTATAGTGACACATGTAGCAGTGATAGTTATAGTGACACATGTAGCAGTGATAGTTATAGTGACACATGTAGCAGTGATAGTTATAGTGACACATATGTAGCAGTGACAGTTATAGTGACACATGTAGCAGTGATAGTTATAGTGACACATGTAGCAGTGATAGTTATAGTGACACATGTAGCAGTGATAGTTATAGTGACATATGTAGCAGTGATAGTTATAGTGACACATGTAGCAGTGATAGTTATAGTGACACATATGTAGCAGTGACAGTTATAGTGACACATGTAGCAGTGATAGTTATAGTGACACATGTAGCAGTGATAGTTATAGTGACACATGTAGCAGTGATAGTTATAGTGACACATGTAGCAGTGATAGTTATAGTGACATATGTAGCAGTGATAGTTATAGTGACACATGTAGCAGTGATAGTTATAGTGACACATATGTAGCAGTGACAGTTATAGTGACACATGTAGCAGTGATAGTTATAGTGACACATATGTAGCAGTGACAGTTATAGTGACACATGTAGCAGTGATAGTTATAGTGACACATGTAGCAGTGATAGTTATAGTGACACATGTAGCAGTGATAGTTATAGTGACACATGTAGCAGTGATAGTTATAGTGACACATGTAGCAGTGATAGTTATAGTGACACATGTAGCAGTGACAGTTATAGTGACACATGTAGCAGTGATAGTTATAGTGACACATGTAGCAGTGATAGTTATAGTGACACATGTAGCAGTGATAGTTATAGTGACACATGTAGCAGTGATAGTTATAGTGACACATGTAGCAGTGATAGTTATAGTGACACATGTAGCAGTGATAGTTATAGTGACACATGTAGCAGTGACAGTTATAGTGACACATGTAGCAGTGATAGTTATAGTGACACATGTAGCAGTGATAGTTATAGTGACACATGTAGCAGTGAGTTATAGTGACACATGTAGCAGTGATAGTTATAGTGACACATGTAGCAGTGATAGTTATAGTGACACATGTAGCAGTGACAGTTATAGTGACACATGTAGCAGTGATAGTTATAGTGACACATGTAGCAGTGATAGTTATAGTGACACATGTAGCAGTGATAGTTATAGTGACACATGTAGCAGTGACAGTTATAGTGACACATGTAGCAGTGATAGTTATAGTGACACATGTAGCAGTGATAGTTATAGTGACACATGTAGCAGTGACAGTTATAGTGACACATGTAGCAGTGATAGTTATAGTGACACATGTAGCAGTGACAGTTATAGTGACACATGTAGCAGTGACAGTTATAGTGACACATGTAGCAGTGATAGTTATAGTGACACATGTAGCAGTGACAGTTATAGTGACACATGTAGCAGTGATAGTTATAGTGACATGTAGCAGTGATAGTTATAGTGACACATATGTAGCAGTGATAGTTATAGTGACACATGTAGCAGTGATAGTTATAGTGACACATGTAGCAGTGATAGTTATAGTGACACATGTAGCAGTGATAGTTATAGTGACACATGTTGCAGTGATAGTTGTAGTGACACATGTAGCAGTGACAGTTGTAGTGACATGTAGCAGTGATACAGTTACAGTGACATGTAGCAGTGACAGTTATAGTGACACATGTAGCAGTGATAGTTACAGTGACATGTAGCAGTGATAGTTATAGTGACACATGTAGCAGTGATAGTTATAGTGACACATGTAGCAGTGATAGTTATAGTGACACATGTAGCAGTGACAGTTGTAGTGACACATGTAGCAGTGATAGTTATAGTGACACATGTAGCAGTGATAGTTATAGTGACACATGTAGCAGTGACAGTTGTAGTGACATGTAGCAGTGATAGTTATAGTGACACATGTAGCAGTGATAGTTATAGTGACACATATGTAGCAGTCATACAGTTATAGTGACATGTAGCAGTGATAGTTATAGTGACACATATGTAGCAGTCATACAGTTATAGTGACATGTAGCAGTGACAGTTATAGTGACACATATGTAGCAGTCATACAGTTATAGTGACATGTAGCAGTGATAGTTATAGTGACACATATGTAGCAGTCATACAGTTATAGTGACATGTAGCAGTGACAGTTATAGTGACACATGTAGCAGTGATAGTTATAGTGACATGTAGCAGTGACAGTTATAGTGACACATGTAGCAGTGATATAGTGACATGTAGCAGTGATAGTTATAGTGACACATGTAGCAGTGACAGTTATAGTGACACATGTAGCAGTGACAGTTATAGTGACATGTAGCAGTGACAGTTATAGTGACACATGTAGCAGTGATATAGTGACATGTAGCAGTGATAGTTATAGTGACACATATGTAGCAGTGATACAGTTATAGTGACACATGTAGCAGTGACAGTTATAGTGACACATGTAGCAGTGATATAGTGACATGTAGCAGTGATAGTTATAGTGACACATATGTAGCAGTGATACAGTTATAGTGACACATGTAGCAGTGATAGTTATAGTGACATGTAGCAGTGATAGTTATAGTGACACATGTATCAGTGATATTGACACATGTAGCAGTGACCGTTATAGTGACACATGTAGCAGTGATAGTTATAGTGACACATGTAGCAGTGATACAGTTATAGTGACACATGTAGCAGTGATACAGTTACAGTGACACACATGTGGCAGTGATAGTTATATTGACACATATGTAGCAGTGATACAGTTATAGTGACACATGTAGCAGTGATACAGTTACAGTGACACATGTGGCAGTGAGTGACACATATGTAGCAGTGATATTGACACACATGTAGCAGTGACCGTTATAGTGACACATGTAGCAGTGATAGTTATAGTGACACACATGTGGCAGTGATAGTAACACACATGTAGCAGTGATATTGACACATGTAGCAGTGGCAGTTATAGTGACATGTAGCAGTGATATAGTGACACATGCAGCAGTGATACAGTTATAGTGACACATGTAGCAGTGATAGTGACACATATGTAGCAGTGATAGTGACACACATGTAGCAGTGATAGTGACACATATGTAGCAGTGATAGAGTTATTGACATATGGTGCAGTGATAGTGACATGTAGCAGTTACACAGTTGTAGTGACATATGTAACAGTGATAGTTATAGTGACACATGGACCAGTGATACAGTTATAGTGTTGGTGTGACACATGGACCACTCATACAGTTGGTGTGACACATGGACCACTCATACAGTTGGTGTGACACATGGACCACTCATACAGTTGGTGTGACACATGGACCACTCATACAGTTGGTGTGACACATGGACCACTCATACAGTTGGTGTGACACATGGACCAGTCATACAGTTGGTGTGACACATGGACCAGTCATACAGTTGGTGTGACACATCGACCAGTCATACAGTTGGTGTGACACATGGATCAATGACACAGCCACAACAATAGTCTGACACATGATCCAGTGCCACATTCTTCGTGTTAGTGTGTACCACACCCTTCATCAGGGTGACACATTACCCAGAGCCACATCCTTCACTCCCTCCCAATTACACCAACATAAAGATAGTGAAAAAAGAAAAAATAATAATAATAATAATAATAATAATAATAATAATAATAATAATAATAATAATAATAATAATAATAATAATACCTCTCGTACTATGTACCATATTACGAACAAGAATTAACAATTACGAAACAAAATCAAAACGTACGTGTGTGTGTACTCACCTAATTGTGGTTGCAGGGGTCGACTCATAGCTCCTGGCCCCGGTGTGTGTGTGTGCGTTTTCTAGAGGTGGCACCTCTCTCAATATATATATATATATATATATATATATATATATATATATATATATATATATATATATATATATATATATATATATATGCGCGCCCTATTTGTGTGTAAGAAAACAGGTGTTGAACGTAACGCAGGAGAGCCAATGTATTGATCACAACCTGTGGCTCACCTGTTGATGCCGAGATCAGGACCCCAAAGTTTTCTGGCCATGTACAGCCTCGCATACTATGCCAGAGTCAATGCACCTTTGTAAGCTTAGCGTGTTTACAACGGTACGCATCATGACGCACATTACCTTCGTTATACAAGTGTTTAAATCTGAACGTATTTCAACACTCGTTATAACAATGTGAATGATATTACAAAATAATAATAAGTATTACGTCAATAATATTGATGCTTACCTATCACTGGGCTGGATGGGTCAGTGTGAGTACGAAGGTCAGTCAAGCTGACAGCTACTGAGGACACTGACATCTTCCTCAGCAGTCATACTGATGACACTGACATCTTCCTCAGCAGTCATACTGATGACACTTGACATCTTCCTCAGCAGTCATACTGAGGACACTTGACATCTTCCTCAGCAGTCATACTGATGACACTGACATCTTCCTCAGCAGTCATACTGATGACACTGACATCTTCCTCAGCAGTCATACTGATGACACTTGACATCTTCCTCAGCAGTCATACTGAGGACACTTGACTTCTTCCTCAGCAGTCATACTGAGGACACTTATATCTTCCTCAGCAGTCATACTGAGGACACTTATATCTTCCTCAGCAGTCATACTGAGGACACTGACTTCTTCCTCAGCAGTCATACTGAGGACACTGACATCTTCCTCAGCAGTCATACTGAGGACACTGACTTCTTCCTCAGCAGTCATACTGAGGACACTTATATCTTCCTCAGCAGTCATACTGAGGACACTGACATCTTCCTCAGCAGTCATACTGAGGACACTTGACTTCTTCCTCAGCAGTCATACTGAGGACACTGACATCTTCCTCAGCAGTCATCCTGAGGACACTTGACTTCTTCCTCAGCAGTCATACTGAGGACACTGACATCTTCCTCAGCAGTCATACTGAGGACACTGACATCTTCCTCAGCAGTCATACTGAGGACACTTGACTTCTTCCTCAGCAGTCATACTGATGACACTGACATCTTCCTCAGCAGTCATACTGAGGACACTGACATCTTCCTCAGCAGTCATACTGAGGACACTTGACATCTTCCTCAGCAGTCATACTGAGGACACTGACATCTTCCTCAGCAGTCATACTGAGGACACTGACATCTTCCTCAGCAGTCATACTGAGGACACTTGACATCTTCCTCAGCAGTCATACTGAGGACACTTGACATCTTCCTCAGCAGTCATACTGAGGACACTTGACATCTTCCTTAGCAGTCATACTGAGTAACACACGCAATACGCAAGAGTAACCATAAGTACAACACACAATAACACCGTATAACACAAATAACACTCGCAACACAAGAGTAACCATAAGTACAACACACAATAACACCGTAGAACACAAATAACACTCGCAACACAAAACCACTAACACACCTTCTCAGTCCGAACACACACAACAAACTAACCTCCTGCGTCTTACTCAACTAATTACCCCCACATCAACACCCATCACTTCTTTATGCTAATTCATTATATATCCTAATTGATTCGTTTGTTTTATAACCTAACATCACGTCACGTGACGAAACCTAGAGAGAAACATCACATTACCAGTCATATCGGTCAAGATATAAGACCCAATATGATTCGATCAATTTCCTGGCCATTTCGTGTAGTGAGAGACGTGTGGATGGCAGCCGCGAACGATAACTTACAAAAAGTATTGTGTGTTATGCAAATTCTGCTGTTTACGGAAATTTCGCGGATCCCTGGGCGTGTGCAGAGCAAAAGGACACAAGTGTAACTAAACATACCACGGGTGGGGTTAAGAACCCGCAATCAGAGTCTAAAAACTCCAGACTCTCTGACTGCGGGTTCTAACCCCACCCGTGGTATGGTTCGTTTACAATCGTGTCATTACGATTTCGTGAGTCCAGTGCAAGTAATGTATCACTTCACTATGGCAACGTTTCGCTCTCCAGGAGCTTTGTCAAGCCGTTATGGCTGTTCCCTAACATACTGTCGGTAATTCTACCTACAGGCGCTGAGCAGTGGGGAAATCACTGCTGTAGAGGATTACCGCCCTTATAAGCTTGTTTGGTGACGATAATTAGACTTTGAGTAGTAAAATGCTCTATTATTTACCATACAGAGTGTAATAATTATTACTCTCGGAGCCCGACCATGGGACAGGCTCGTGCTAGCCTGGTTAATTTATTAGCGGTTCGTCCGTTGGTTTGCGTGTGGCCAGCAGTAGCAGCCTGGTTAATCGGGTCCTGATCCACCAGGAGGCCTGGTTATGGACCAGGCCGAAGGGGCGTTGACCCCTGGAACCTCCTCCAGGTTATATCAGCCAACTTAAAATTACATTCAACCCCCATTCCTTATAAGTGCTTCAGAAGTTAAGTGAACCCTCTCGGTAAAGTGGCAATGTCACTACAAGTAACCAGTAACTACAACTACGAAGTTGCCTCGTTAAGCTGACAGCAACAACCTGGTTGACCAGACAAGCCTGGTCTTGGGGGTATGCCTGGAGGGTATTCCGGGGGTCAACGCCCCCTCAGGCTGGTTCATAACCAGGCTACATTTTACCTCACATGTCTTCGGCGAGTTCCCAGAGAGTTTCCTTTCTCTCAGAGCTCGGCCATGGGCCAGGTTCGTCTGGCGCTAGCCTGGTCAACCAGGTTGTTGTTCCTGGCGACCCTCTGCCCCACAACAATGTCGACATATCCCGGGCAATATTTATCAATATCTCACCAGCCAGAACCAAGACAGAGTGACTGACAGATCTGACTAGTGACTGACAGATCTGACTAGTGACTGACAGACCTGACTAGTGACTGACAGACCTGACTAGTGACTGACAGACCTGACTAGTGACTGACAGATCTGACTAGTGACTGACAGACCTGACTAGTGACTGACAGACCTGACTAGTGACTGACAGACCTGACTAGTGACTGACAGATCTGACTAGTGACTG
Organism: Cherax quadricarinatus; assembly: GCF_038502225.1. Taxonomy (NCBI): domain Eukaryota; kingdom Metazoa; phylum Arthropoda; class Malacostraca; order Decapoda; family Parastacidae; genus Cherax; species Cherax quadricarinatus. The sequence continues at coordinate 11,171,599 of NC_091388.1, read as the reverse complement.
ACAGACCTGACTAGTGACTGACAGACCTGACTAGTGACTGACAGACCTGACTAGTGACTGACAGGACACTTTTCGGTGCAAGAGTAGGATTGTGATAGCTATATGGACCGATTAAGATCTATATTTACAGCTATACCAGGGTAAACAGGCCCCAGAAAGAAGCAGGACTATACTATAGCTGTGCAGACCGATTAAAATATCTAATATTTATAGCTATAACAGTGTAAATAGGTTCCAGAAAGAAGCAGGACTATACTATAGCTCAGTCAGTGGTCTACAGCGTCATATGTTTTCACCCATGAGGCGGGCCAAAGCAGCATGGGTTCGAGTCCTTGGCTAGTCGCGGTGTTGTTACTGATATATATATATATATATATATATATATATATATATATATATATATATATATATATATATATATATATATATATATATATATATCCTGAGTTCTTTGGGAAAAAACCCGTTGGGGTCGTATGGCTTCTAGGGAATGGGATGTAATTAGATCTGATCCAGGGAAAAGGAAGGGAGAATGGTATGTGAGAGATGGTGTGTGTGAGAGATGGTGTGTGTGAGAGATGGTGTGTGTGAGATGGTGTGTGAGAGAGATGGTGTGTGAGAGAGATGGTGTGTGAGAGATGGCGTGAGATGGTGTGCGTGTGAGAGATGGTATGTGAGAGATGGTGCGTGTGAGAGATGGTATGTGAGAGATGGTGTGTGAGAGAGATGGTGTGTGAGAGAGATGGTGTGTGAGAGAGACAGTAGCATCACACACAGCATCACACACAGCATCACACACAGCATCACACACAGCATCACACACAGCATCACACACAGCTTTAGTGGTGTTACAACTCCTTATTGATTACGAGATGTATTTGTACCCGTCACAGTGTGGCCAACACTCACGCTGACTGACAGCCCAGTGTTCAATTGTGGTAACACTGCTGTATTACACACACACACAAGACTGAGGGACTGACTGCCAACTATAAAGGCTGAGGGACTGACTGTCAACTATCAAGACTGAGGGACTGACTGCCAACTATCAAGACTGAGGGACTGACTGCCAACTATCAAGACTGAGGGACTGACTGCCAACTATCAAGACTGAGGGACTGACTGCCAACTATCAAGGCTGAGGGACTGACTGCCAACGATCAAGGCTGAGGGACTGACTGCCAACTATCAAGACTGAGGGACTGACTGCCAACTATCAAGACTGAGGGACTGACTGCCAACTATCAAGACTGAGGGACTGACTGCCAACTATCAAGACTGAGGGACTGACTGTCAACTATAAAGGCTGAGGGACTGACTGTCAACTATCAAGACTGAGGGACTGACTGCCAACTATCAAGGCTGAGGGACTGACTGCCAACTATCAAGGCTGAGGGACTGACTGCCAACTATCAAGGCTGAGGGACTGACTGCCAACTATCAAGACTGAGGGACTGACTGCCAACTATAAAGGCTGAGGGACTGACTGTCAACTATCAAGATTGAGGGACTGACTGCCAACTATCAAGGCTGAGGGACTGACTGTCAACTATCAAGGCTGAGGGACTGACTGCCAACTATCAAGGCTGAGGGACTGACTGCCAACTATCAAGGCTGAGGGACTAACTGTCAACTATCAAGACTGAGGGACTGACTGTCAACTATCAAGACTGAGGGACTGACTGTCAACTATCAAGACTGAGGGACTGACTGCCAACTATCAAGGCTGAGGGACTGACTGCCAACTATCAAGGCTGAGGGACTGACTGTCAACTATCAAGACTGAGGGACTGACTGCCAACTATCAAGACTGAGGGACTGACTGTCAACTATAAAGGCTGAGGGACTGACTGTCAACTATCAAGACTGAGGGACTGACTGCCAACTATCAAGGCTGAGGGACTGACTGCCAACTATCAAGGCTGAGGGACTGACTGCCAACTATCAAGGCTGAGGGACTGACTGCCAACTATCAACGCTGAGGGACTGACTGTCAACTATCAAGACTGAGGGACTAACTGCCAACTATCAAGGCTGAGGGACTGACTGCCAACTATCAAGGCTGAGGGACTGACTGTCAACTATCAAGACTGAGGGACTGACTGCCAACTATCAAGGCTGAGGGACTGACTGTCAACTATCAAGACTGAGGGACTGACTGCCAACTATCAAGGCTGAGGGACTGACTGCCAACTATCAAGGCTGAGGGACTAACTGCCAAATATCAAGGCTGAGGGACTGACTACCAACTATCAAGGTTGAGGGACTGACTGTCAACTATAAAGGGTGAGGGACTAACTGCCAACTATCAAGGCTGAGGGACTGACTACCAACTATCAAGGCTGAGGGACTGACTGCCAACTATCAAGGCTGAGGGACTGACTGCCAACTATCAAGGCTGAGGGACTGACTGTCAACTATCAAGGCTGAGGGACTGACTACCAACTATTAAGGCTGAGGGACTGACTGCCAACTATCAAGGCTGAGGGACTGACTGCCAACTATGAAGGCTGAGGGACTGACTGCCAACTATCAAGACTGAGGGACTAACTGCCAACTATCAAGGCTGAGGGACTGACTGGCAACTATCAAGGCTGAGGGACTGACTGCCAACTATCAAGGCTGAGGGACTGACTGCCAATTATCAAGGCTGAGGGACTAACTGCCAACTATCAAGGCTGAGGGACTGATTGCCAACTATCAAGGCTGAGGGACTGACTGCCAACTATCAAGACTGCGAGACTGCCAACTATCAAGGCTGGGGGACTGAGTACCAACTATGAAGACTGAGGGACTGACTACCAACTATCAAGGCTGAGGGACTGACTGCCAACTATCAAGACTGCGAGACTGCCAACTATCAAGGCTGGGGACTGACTACCAACTATGAAGACTGAGGGACTGACTACCAACTATCAAGGCTGAGGGACTGACTGCCAACTATCAAGGCTGAGGGACTGACTGCCAACTATCAAGACTGCGAGACTGCCAACTATCAAGGCTGGGGGACTGACTACCAACTATCAAGGCTGAGAGACTGACTGCCAACTATCAAGGCTGAGGGACTGACTGCCAACTATCAAGGCTGAGGGACTGACTGCCAACTATCAAGGCTGAGAGACTGATTGCCAGCTATCAAGGCTGAGGGACTGACTACCAACTATCAAGGCTGAGAGACTGATTGCCAACTATCAAGGCTGAGGGACTGACTGCCAACTATCAAGGCTGAGGGACTGACTACCAACTATCAAGGCTGGGGGACTGACTACCAACTATCAAGACTGAGGGACTGACTGCCAACTATCAAGGCTGAGGGACTGACTGCCAACTATCAAGACTGCGAGACTGCCAACTATCAAGGCTGGGGGACTGACTACCAACTATCAAGGCTGAGAGACTGACTGCCAACTATCAAGGCTGAGGGACTGACTGCCAACTATCAAGGCTGAGAGACTGATTGCCAGCTATCAAGGCTGAGGGACTGACTACCAACTATCAAGGCTGAGAGACTGATTGCCAACTATCAAGGCTGAGGGACTGACTGCCAACTATCAAGGCTGAGGGACTGACTACCAACTATCAAGGCTGGGGGACTGACTACCAACTATCAAGACTGAGGGACTGACTGCCAACTATCAAGGCTGAGGGACTGACTACCAACTATCAAGGCTGGGCGACTGACTACCAACTCTCAAGGCTGAGAGACTGACTACCAACTATCAAGACTGAGGGACTGACTACCAACTATCAAGGCTGAGGGACTGACTATCAACTATCAAGGCTGAGAGACTGACTACCATCTATCAAGGCTGAGAGACTGACTACCATCTATCAAGGCTGAGGGACTGACTACCAACTATCAAGGCTGAGGGACTGACTACCAACTATCAAGGCTAAGGGACTGACTACCAACTATCAAGGCTGAGGGACTGACTACCATCTATCAAGACTGAGGGACTGACTACCATCTATCAAGGCTGAGGGACTGAGTACCATCTATCAAGGCTGAGGGACTGACTACCATCTATCAAGGCTGAGGGACTGACTACCATCTATCAAGGCTGAGGGACTAACTACCATCTATCAAGGCTGAGGAACTGACTACCATCTATCAAGGCTGAGGGACTGACTACCATCTATCAAGGCTGAGGGACTGACTACCATCAAGGCTGAGGGACTGACTACCATCTATCAAGGCTGAGGGACTGACTACTATCTCTCAAGGCTGAGGGACTGACTACCATCTATCAAGGCTGAGGGACTGACTACTATCTCTCAAGGCTGAGGGACTAACTACCATCTATCAAGGCTGAGGGACTGACTACTATATATCAAGGCTGAGGGACTGACTACCATCTATCAAGGCTGAGGGACTGACTACCATCTATTAAGGCTGAGGGACTGACTACCATTTATCAAGGCTGAGGGACTGACTACCATCTATCAAGGCTGAGGGACTGACTACCATCTATCAAGGCCGAGGGACTGACTACCCTCTATCAAGGCTGAGGGACTGACTACCATCAAGGCTGAGGGACTGACTACCATCTATCAAGGCTGAGGGACTGACTACCATCTATTAAGGCTGAGTTACTGACTACCATCTATCAAGGCTGAGGGACTGACTACCATCTATTAAGGCTGAGGGACTGACTACCATCTATCAAGGCTGAGGGACTGACTACCATCTATCAAGGCTGAGGGACTGACTACCATCTATCAAGGCTGAGGGACTGACTACCATCTATCAAGGCTGAGGGACTGACCACTATCTATCAAGGCTGAGGGACTGACTACCATCTATCAAGGTTGAGGGACTGACCACCATCTAGCAAGGCTGAGGGACTGGCCACTATCTATCAAGGCTGAGGGACTGACTACCATCTATCAAGGCTGAGGGACTGACTACCATCTATCAAGGCTGAGGGACTGACTACCATCTATCAAGGCTGAGGGACTGACTACCATCTATCAAGGCTGAGGGATCCATCATTTCAAAATTCTCTCCCCAACTGTACAGTGTTACATAAACCTGTAAATCTGACTAAGAAGCCTGCTGTGCAGGCGATAAGTTTAACCAATAAAGACATCTTTTAAACGGTAAGAGCAACAGCATCACTAAGCTAGAAGTAACAGCAGAGTAAATTACAGCAACAGCATCAACAGCAGCAGTAGCAGCAACATCAACAGCTGGGAACAGCAGCAGTAGCAGCAACATCAACAGCTGGGAACAGCAGCAGTAGCAGCAACATCAACAGCTGGGAACAGCAGCAGTAGCAGCAACATCAACAGCTGGGAACAGCAGCAGTAGCAGCAACATCAACAGCCGGGAGCAGCAGCATCAGTGCTAGGACCCAACCATCACCATCAATGGGTAGCCCATTACCCTCTAAGACCCCCATTCCCTGCACTTGTTAGTCCATTAACTTAAATAGCATAAACAAGGGCAGACCATTCCCAGAACTTGTAGGTATAAATAACGACCCAGTCTCGCCAAGCCTAGGAAGACATACCCTTCACTGGGTGGTACACTGATGCTGAAGGTCCTCTGACCCTTCCCTTCCTCGGATCAAACCTGATTCTGTCATTCTTAAGGCGTTGTAAGACCTCCCTTAAGGAGTTAGCGTTTCATTAGGAATTTAAAGGTATGTTGACATGTTTGGCCTCGAAGCCTTGATCAGCTGACGCCGTGGCTGACCAGCTGACGCCAAACTTACTGTGTTAAGAAGGGAATTCGAAGATAGTCGAAAAGGACTCCATTCGTTTAAGAAAAGGATCAATACTCATGGCATGGGTGTGAATCCTACGGATGTTGTGGAGGATGTCTAGGAAGATAGAGGCGGATAAAAGGCTAGAGAAGAAGATAGAAGGACAGAGAGAGAGAGAATAGAGGGATATAGGAGGGACAAAAAACACACCAGACTGTACAACTTCCCCACTTCTCTACAGCTAAACGAGCGAGCGAGCGAGCGAGAGAGAGAGAGAGAGAGAGAGAGAGAGAGAGAGAGAGAGAGAGAGAGAGAGAGAGAGAGAAAGTAGGGCCTGAACTTGACAGATTAAGTGTATATGGAATACAGTATCAAGATATCTTCTTTATCGTATATTTCATTCTCTTCTTTGTATTGACAGAAAATCAAATCTTCCAGTGTTTGGACCTGAAACACAAAAAGCTGAAAGTGCTATTCAACACAAATGCCTTTCCCCTTGAATGATCTGCCAGAAAAATTGAAAGTTGAGTGTAGGGGAATGGAAAGTTGAGTTGTGGGTAGGGAGTGACTGGTGGTAGTGAACGAGAACGATTGGGAGGATAGGTAATAGATTTCTTCTATAGAACCAGATTGGAAACACCAGCAGTGTGTTGCTACACTATTCCTTATGATAGTTACGCAGTGGTAACACCAGCAGTGTTGCTACACTATTCCTTATGATAGTTACGCAGTGGTAACACCAGCAGTGTTGCTACACTATTCTATATGATAGTTACGCAGTGGTAACACCAGCAGTGTTGCTTCACTATTCCTTATGATACTTACACAGTGGTAACACCAGCAGTGTTGCTTCACTATTCCTCATGATAGTTACACAGTGGTAACACCAGCAGTGTTGCTTCACTATTCCTCATGATAGTTACGCAGTGGTAACACCAGCAGTGTTGCTACATTATTCCTTATGATAGTTACGCAGTGGTAACACCAGCAGTGTTGCTTCACTATTCCTTATGATAGTTACACAGTGGTAACACCAGCAGTGTTGCTTCACTATTCCTCATGATAGTTACAGTGGTAACACCAGCAGTGTTGCTTCACTATTCCTCATGATAGTTACGCAGAGGTAACACCAGCAGTGTTGCTTCACTATTCCTCATGATAGTTACACAGAGGTAACACCAGCAGTGTTGCTTCACTATTCCTCATGATAGTTACGCAGTGGTAACACCAACAGTGTTGCTACACTATTCCTTATGATAGTTACGCAGTGGTAACACCAGCAGTGTTGCTTCACTATTCCTTATGATAGTTATGCAGTGGTAACACCAGCAGTGTTGCTTCACTATTCCTCATGATAGTTACGCAGTGGTAACACCAGCAGTGTTGCTTCACTATTCCTTATGATAGTTACGCAGTGGTAACACCAGCAGTGTTGCTACACTATTCCTTATGATAGTTACGCAGTGGTAACACCAGCAGTGTTGCTACACTATTCTATATGATAGTTACGCAGTGGTAACACCAGCAGTGTTGCTTCACTATTCCTTATGATAGTTACACAGTGGTAACACCAGCAGTGTTGCTTCACTATTCCTCATGATAGTTACACAGTGGCAACACCAGCAGTGTTGCTTCACTATTCCTCATGATAGTTACGCAGTGGTAACACCAGCAGTGTTGCTACATTATTCCTTATGATAGTTACGCAGTGGTAACACCAGCAGTGTTGCTTCACTATTCCTTATGATAGTTACACAGTGGTAACACCAGCAGTGTTGCTTCACTATTCCTCATGATAGTTACACAGTGGTAACACCAGCAGTGTTGCTTCACTATTCCTCATGATAGTTACGCAGAGGTAACACCAGCAGTGTTGCTTCACTATTCCTCATGATAGTTACACAGTGGTAACACCAGCAGTGTTGCTTCACTATTCCTCATGATAGTTACGCAGTGGTAACACCAGCAGTGTTGCTACACTATTCCTTATGATAGTTACGCAGTGGTAACACCAGCAGTGTTGCTTCACTATTCCTTATGATAGTTACACAGTGGTAACACCAGCAGTGTTGCTTCACTATTCCTCATGATAGTTACACAGTGGTAACACCAGCAGTGTTGCTTCACTATTCCTCATGATAGTTACGCAGTGGTAACACCAGCAGTGTTGCTTCACTATTCCTTATGATAGTTACACAGTGGTAACACCAGCAGTGTTGCTTCACTATTCCTCATGATAGTTACGCAGTGGTAACACCAGCAGTGTTGCTACACTATTCTATATGATAGTTACACAGTGGGAACACCAGCAGTGTTGCTACACTATTCTATATGATAGTTACACAGTGGTAACACCAGCAGTGTTGCTACACTATTCTATATGATAGTTACACAGTGGTAACACAAGCAGTGTTGCTACACTATTCTATATGATAATTACACAGTGGGAACATCAGCAGTGTTGCTACACTATTCTATATGATAGTTACACAGTGGCAACACCAGCAGTGTTGTTACACTATACTATATGATAGTTACACAGTGGGAACACCAGCAGTGTTGCTACACTATTCTATATGATAGTTACACAGTGGCAACACCAGCAGTGTTGCTTCACTATTTCTTATGGTAGTTACACAGTGGGAACACCAGCAGTGTTCCTACACTATTCTATATGATAGTTACACAGTGGGAACACCAGCAGTGTTGCTACACTATTCTATATGATAGTTACACAGTGGGAACACCAGCAGTGTGTTGCAACACTATTCTATATGATAGTTACACAGTGGTAACACCAGCAGTGTTGCTACACTATTCTATATGATAGTTACACAGTGGTAACACCAGCAGTGTGTTGCTACACTATTCTATATGATAGTTACACAGTGGGAACACCAGCAGTGTTGCTACACTATTCTATATGATAGTTACACAGTGGGAACACCAGCAGTGTGTTGCAACACTATTCTATATGATAGTTACACAGTGGAAACACCAGCAGTGTGTTGCAACACTATTTTATATGATAGTTACACAGTGGTAACACCAGCAGTGTGTTGCTTCACTATCCTTATGATAGTTACACAGTGGGAACACCAGCAGTGTGTTGCTACACTATTCTATATGATAGTTACACAATGGGAACACCAGCAGTGTTCCTACACTATTCTATATGATAGTTACACAGTGGGAACACCAGCAGTGTGTTGCAACACTATTCTATATGATAGTTACACAGTGGAAACACCAGCAGTGTGTTGCAACACTATTCTATGATAGTTACACAGTGGTAACACCAGCACTGTGTTGCTTCACTATTCCTCATGATAGTTACACAGTGGGAACACCAGCAGTGTGTTGCAACACTATTCTATATGACAGTTACACAGTGGTAACACCAGCACTGTTGCTACACTATTCTATATGATAGTTACACAGTGCGAACATCAGCAGTGTTGCTACACTATTCTATATGATAGTTACACAGTGGCAACACCAGCAGTGTTGCTACACTATTCTATATGATAGTTACACAGTGGGAACACCAGCAGTGTGTTGCAACACTATTCTATATGATAGTTACACAGTGGTAACACCAGCAGTGTTGCTACACTATTCTATATGATAGTTACACAGTGGTAACACCAGCAGTGTGTTGCTACACTATTCTATATGATAGTTACACAGTGGGAACACCAGCAGTGTTGCTACACTATTCTATATGATAGTTACACAGTGGGAACACCAGCAGTGTGTTGCAACACTATTCTATATGATAGTTACACAGTGGAAACACCAGCAGTGTGTTGCAACACTATTTTATATGATAGTTACACAGTGGTAACACCAGCAGTGTGTTGCTTCACTATCCTTATGATAGTTACACAGTGGGAACACCAGCAGTGTGTTGCTACACTATTCTATATGATAGTTACACAATGGGAACACCAGCAGTGTTCCTACACTATTCTATATGATAGTTACACAGTGGGAACACCAGCAGTGTGTTGCAACACTATTCTATATGATAGTTACACAGTGGAAACACCAGCAGTGTGTTGCAACACTATTCTATGATAGTTACACAGTGGTAACACCAGCACTGTGTTGCTTCACTATTCCTCATGATAGTTACACAGTGGGAACACCAGCAGTGTGTTGCAACACTATTCTATATGACAGTTACACAGTGGTAACACCAGCACTGTTGCTACACTATTCTATATGATAGTTACACAGTGCGAACATCAGCAGTGTTGCTACACTATTCTATATGATAGTTACACAGTGGCAACACCAGCAGTGTTGCTACACTATTCTATATGATAGTTACACAGTGGGAACACCAGCAGTGTTGCTACACTTTTCTATATGATAGTTACACAGTGGTAACACCAGCAGTGTTGCTACACTATTCTATATGATAGTTACACAGTGGTAACACCAGCAGTGTTGCTACACTATTCTATATGATAGTTACACAGTGGTAACACCAGCAGTGTGTTGCTACACTATTCTATATGATAGTTACACAGTGGTAACACCAGCAGTGTTGCTACACTATTCTATATGATACACAGTGGTAACACCAGCAGTGTTGCTTCACTATTCCTTATGGTAGTTACACAGTGGGAACACCAGCAGTGTTCCTACACTATTCTATATGATAGTTACACAGTGGGAACACCAGCAGTGTTTCTACACTATTCTATATGATAGTTACACAGTGGAAACACCAGCAGTGTTGCTACACTATTCTATATGATAGTTACAGGGTGGGAACACCAGCAGTGTTGCTACACTATTCTATATGATAGTTACACAGTGGGAACACCAGCAGTGTTTCTACACTATTCTATATGATAGTTACACAGTGGAAACACCAGCAGTGTTGCTACACTATTCTATATGATAGTTACACAGTGGTAACACCAGCAGTGTTGCTACACTATTCTATATGATAGTTACACAGTGGTAACACCAGTAGTGTTGCTACACTATTCTATATGATAGTTACACAGTGGGAACACCAGCAGTGTTGCTACACTATTCTATATGATACACAGTGGTAACACCAGCAGTGTTGCTTCACTATTCCTTATGGTAGTTACACAGTGGGAACACCAGCAGTGTTCCTACACTATTCTATATGATAGTTACACAGTGGGAACACCAGCAGTGTTTCTACACTATTCTATATGATAGTTACACAGTGGAAACACCAGCAGTGTTGCTACACTATTCTATATGATAGTTACAGGGTGGGAACACCAGCAGTGTTGCTACACTATTCTATATGATAGTTACACAGTGGGAACACCAGCAGTGTTTCTACACTATTCTATATGATAGTTACACAGTGGAAACACCAACAGTGTTGCTACACTATTCTATATGATAGTTACACAGTGGTAACACCAGCAGTGTTGCTACACTATTCTATATGATAGTTACACAGTGGTAACACCAGCAGTGTTGCTACACTATTCTATATGATAGTTACACAGCGGTAACACCAGCAGTGTTTCTACACTATTCTATATGATAGTTACACAGTGGTAACACCAGCAGTGTTGCTACACTATTCTATATGATAGTTACACAGTGGTAACGCCAGCAGTGTTGCTACACTATTCTATATGATAGTTACACAGTGGTAACACCAGCAGTGTTGCTACACTATTCTATACGATAGTTACACAGTGGTAACACCAGCAGTGTTGCTACACTATTCTATACGATAGTTACACAGTGGGAACACCAGCAGTGTTGCTACACTATTCTATATGATAGTTACACAGTGGTAACACCAGCAGTGTTGCTACACTATTCTATATGATAGTTACACAGTGGTAACACCAGCAGTGTTGCTACACTATTCTATATGATAGTTACACAGTGGTAACACCAGCAGTGTTGCTACACTATTCTATATGATAGTTACACAGTGGTAACACCAGCAGTGTTGCTACACTATTCTATATGATAGTTACACAGTGGTAACACCAGCAGTGTTGCTACACTATTCTATATGATAGTTACACAGTGGTAACACCAGCAGTGTTGCTACACTATTCTATATGATAGTTACACAGTGGTAACACCAGCAGTGTGTTGCTACACTATTCTATATGATAGTTACACAGTGGGAACACCAGCAGTGTTGCTACACTATTCTATATGATAGTTACACAGTGGTAACACCAGCAGTGTTGCTACACTATTCTATATGATAGTTACACAGTGGTAACACCAGCAGTGTTGCTACACTATTCTATATGATAGTTACACAGTGGGAACACCAGCAGTGTTGCTACACTATTCTATATGATAGTTACACAGTGGTAACACCAGCAGTGTTGCTACACTATTCTATATGATAGTTACACAGTGGGAACACCAGCAGTGTTGCTACACTATGTGTCTGTTGAATACCTGACGTCTAAGAGACGTAAATAAGTGTACATACACAGAGGGTACACAAAGGTACATAGCGAGTTGCAAATTATAATACAATACTAGTAGCAGTACTTGTGGTAGTAGTACCTATGGTAGTAATAGTACTTATGTCAGTAGTAGTATCTGTGATAGTAGCAGTATTGTGATAGTAGTAGTAGCACTTGTGACAGTAGTAGAAGTATTAGCACTTGTGACAGTAGTAGTAACACTTGTGACAGTAGTAGTAGTAGCACTTGTGACAGTAGTAGTAGCACTTGTGACAGTAGTAGTAGCACTTGTGACAGTAGTAGTAGCACTTGTGACAGTAGTAGTAGCAGCACTTGTGACAGTAGTAGTAGCACTTGTGACAGTAGTAGTAGCACTTGTGACAGTAGTAGTAGCACTTGTGACAGTAGTAGTAGAACTAGTGAAAATAGTAGTAGCAGCACTTGTGACAATAGTAGTAGCAGCACTTGTGACAGTAGTAGTAGTAGCACTTGTGACAGTAGTAGTAGTAGTAGCACTTGTGACAGTAGTAGTAGTAGCACTTGTGACAGTAGTAGTAGTAGTAGCACTTGTGACAGTAGTAGTAGTAGTAGCACTTGTGACAGTAGTAGTAGCACTTGTGACAGTAGTAGTAGTAGCACTTGTGACAGTAGTAGTACTAGCACTTGTGACAGTAGTAGCAGTAGCACTTGTGACAGTAGTAGTAGCACTTGTGACAGTAGTAGTAGTAGCACTTGTGACAGTAGTAGTAGTAGCACTTGTGACAGTAGTAGCACTTGTGACAGTAGTAGTAGCACTTGTGACAGTAGCAGTAGCACTTGTGACAGTAGCAGTAGCACTTGTGACAGTAGTAGTAGCACTTGTGACAGTAGTAGTAGCACTTGTGACAGTAGTAGTAGCACTTGTGACAGTAGTAGTAGTAGCACTTGTGACAGTAGTAGCAGTAGCACTTGTGACAGTAGTAGTAGCACTTGTGACAGTAGTAGTAGTAGCACTTGTGTCAGTAGTAGTAGTAGCACTTGTGACAGTAGTAGTAGTAGCACTTGTGACAGTAGCAGTAGTAGTAGTAGTAGTAGCACTTGTGACAGTAGCAGTAGTAGTAGTAGCACTTGTGACAGTAGTAGTAGTAGCACTTGTGACAGTAGCAGTAGTAGTAGTAGTAGCACTTGTGACAGTAGCAGTAGTAGTAGCACTTGTGACAGTAGTAGTAGTAGCCCTTGTTAGTAGTAGTAGCAGCACTTGTGACAGTAGTAGTAGTAGTACTTGTGACTAGTAGTAGTAGTAGTACTTGTGACTAGTAGTAGTAGTAGTAGTACTTGTGACAGTAGTAGTAGTAGTAGTAGTAGTACTTGTGACAGTAGTAGTAGTAGCACTTGTGACAGTAGTAGTAGTAGTAGCACTTGTGACAGTAGTAGTAGTAGCACTTGTGACAGTAGTAGTAGTAGCACTTGTGACAGTAGTAGTAGTAGCACTTGTGACAGTAGTAGTAGTAGCATTTGTGACAGTAGTAGCAGTAGCACTTGTGACAGTAGTAGTAGTAGCACTTGTGACAGTAGTAGTAGTAGCACTTGTGACAGTAGTAGTAGTAGCACTTGTGACAGTAGTAGTAGTAGCACTTGTGACAGTAGTAGTAGTAGCACTTGTGACAGTAGTAGTAGTAGCACTTGTGGCAGTAGTAGTAGTAGCACTTGTGACAGTAGCAGTAGTAGTAGTAGTAGCACTTGTGACAGTAGTAGAAGTAGCACTTGTGACAGTAGTAGTAGTAGCACTTGTTAGTAGTAGTAGCAGCACTTGTGACAGTAGTAGTAGTAGTAGTACTTGTGACTAGTAGTAGTAGTACTTGTGACAGTAGTAGTAGTAGTACTTGTGACAGTAGTAGTAGTAGTACTTGTGACAGTAGTAGTAGTAGCACTTGTGACAGTAGTAGTAGCACTTGTGACAGTAGTAGTAGTAGCACTTGTGACAGTAGTAGTAGTAGTACTTGTGACAGTAGTAGTAGTACTTGTGACAGTAGTAGTAGTACTTGTGACAGTAGTAGTAGCACTTGTGACAGTAGTAGTAGTAGCACTTGTGACAGTAGTAGTAGTAGCACTTGTGACAGTAGTAGTAGTAGCACTTGTGACAGTAGTAGTAGTAGTACTTGTGACAGTAGTAGTAGTAGTACTTGTGACAGTAGTAGTAGTAGTAGTAGTACTTGTGACAGTAGTAGTAGTACTTGTGACAGTAGTAGTAGTACTTGTGACAGTAGTAGTAGTAGCACTTGTGACAGTAGTAGTAGTAGCACTTGTGACAGTAGTAGTAGTAGCACTTGTGACAGTAGTAGCACTTGTGACAGTAGCAGTAGTAGTAGTAGTAGTAGTAGTAGTAGCACTTGTGACAGTAGTAGTAGTAGCACTTGTGACAGTAGTAGTAGTAGCACTTGTGACAGTAGTAGTAGTAGCACTTGTGACAGTAGTAGTAGTAGCAATTGTGACAGTAGTAGTAGCAGCACTTGTGACAGTAGTAGTAGTAGTAGTAGTCATAGTAATAGTAGTAGCAGTAGTAGTAGCACTTGTGACAGTAGTAGTAGTAGCACTTGTGACAGTAGTAGTACATGTGATAGTAGCAGCAGTAGTACTACTTGTGACAGTAGTAGCAACAGCAATTACCAAGAGTCAATATTGAACACATCGACTCCAGGCTGAGGGACTGATCACCTCAAACTCCTCCTGTTCTTCAAGTTTATCCTTTGTATGGACTGATGAAGCCACTGTGTGGCGAAACGTTTCCTCAATAAAGATACCCAAGAGTTGCACATGTGTCTAATTTAAGAACGTGTCGGTTCTCTGAACCATTCATCGACAATCTATAAGGTGACTGGTTCAAGGACTGTAGTTACACTCTAACGACCTTGACGCAACAGAGGTTTACTTCCTGTTTGGCTTCTGACCTTTGACACAGGCGAGAATTCATCCTTTTAAGCTCTACACAGAGCAAAACGTCGCCACAACAAGGAGCTTGCTCTACACCTGTCCCTTATTCAATAATGCTGATGGAACACATTTGTATCAAGGTCAATACTGTTGGTAATACCTTTGCATCAAGGTCAATACTGTTGGCAATACCTCTGCATCAAGGTCAATACTGTTGGCAATACCTCTGCATCAAGGTCAATACTGTTGGCAATACCTTTGCATCAAGGTCAATACTGTTGGTAACGCCCTTGCATCAAGGTCAGTACTGTTTGTAACACCCTTGCATCAAGGTCAATACTGTTTGTAACACCCTTGCATCAAGGTCAATACTGTTTGTAACACCCTTGCATCAAGGTCAATACTGTTGGTAACAACCTTGCATCAAGGTCAATACTGTTGGTAACACCCTTGCATCAAGGTCAATACTGTTGGTAACACCCTTGCATCAAGGTCAATACTGTTGGTAACACCCTTGCATCAAGGTCAATACTGTTGGTAACAGCCTTGCATCAAGGTCAATACTGTTGGTAACACCCTTGCATCAAGGTCAATACTGTTGGTAACACCCTTGCATCAAGGTCAATACTGTTGGTAACACCCTTGCATCAAGGTCAATACTGTTTGTAACACCCTTGCATCAAGGTCAATACTGTTTGTAACACCCTTGCATCAAGGTCAATACTGTTGGTAACACCCTTGCATCAAGGTCAATAATGTTGGTAACACCCTTGCATCAAGGTCAATACTGTTTGTAACACCCTTGCATCAAGGTCAATACTGTTGGTAACACCCTTGCATCAAGGTCAATACTGTTGGTAACACCCTTGCATCAAGGTCAATACTGTTGGTAACACCCTTGCATCAAGGTCAATACTGTTGGTAACACCCTTGCATCAAGGTCAATACTGTTGGTAACACCCTTGCATCAAGGTCAATACTGTTGGTAACACCCTTGCATCAAGGTCAATACTGTTGGTAACACCCTTGCATCAAGGTCAATACTGTTGGTAACACCCTTGCATCAAGGTCAATACTGTTTGTAACACCCTTGCATAAAAATCAATACTGTTGGTAACACCCTTGCATCAAGGTCAATACTGTTGGTAACACCCTTGCATCAAGGTCAATACTGTTGGTAATACCCTAGCATCAAGGTCAATACTGTTGGTAACACCCTTGCATCAAGGTCAATACTGTTGGAAACACCCTTGCATCAAGGTCAATACTGTTGGTAACACCCTTGCATCAAGGTCAATACTGTTGGAAACACCCTTGCATCAAGGTCAATACTGTTGGTAATACCCTAGCATCAAGGTCAATACTGTTGGTAACACCCTTGCATCAAGGTCAATACTGTTGGTAACACCCTTGCATCAAGGTCAATACTGTTGGTAACACCCTTGCATCAAGGTCAATACTGTTTGTAACACCCTTGCATAAAGATCAATACTGTTGGTAACACCCTTGCATCAAGGTCAATACTGTTGGTAACACCCTTGCATCAAGGTCAATACTGTTGGTAATACCCTAGCATCAAGGTCAATACTGTTGTTAACACCCTTGCATCAAGGTCAATACTGTTGGTAACACCCTTGCATCAAGGTCAATACTGTTGGTAACACCTTTACAATAAGGTCAATTACCACGACTTCAACGGATTACATTACCGTATACAATACTGAGTCAAAATATTTTAGCGAGAAAGTCGGCTGAGAACTCGCAAAGGCTAGTAACTAGGAGACAGACAAGACCCAATAACATAAGAAAGGAGGAGCACTGCAGTAGGCCTACTGGGCCGTATTAGGCAGGTCCTTTCCATGCCCAAACCCAGTAACAAAACTATCTATCCAGATGAGAATGGTTTAAAGACTGTAGATATCTTAAGTTACCAGTTTATTATTACAAGAGATGGCGAGGATATAGCCACAAGTTATAGACGATGTACACACAAAAACACTAACTGGAAACGCTCAGGACAACGTTTCGCCCGTACAATATGTTATTTTCACACGCACACACACACAGACACACGCACACATACACAAACACACGCGCACACACACGCACACACGTACTTAAGAAATGGTAAGATAAACTCGTGGAGCAGGGACAGAGTGGACCTAATACCAACCAGTGAAGAGGCGGAGCCAGGAGCTGTGACTCAACCCCTGCAACCACATATAGGTGAGTACACACATACACACACACACACACACACGAAGAGGTACGACACAACTCTTTGAGCAGTGAGAGAGTGGACCTTGTAGCGACCAGCAAAGAGGCCCTGCCAGGAGCTGTGACTTGACCCCTGCAGCCACAAATAAGGTCAGTACAAGAGACACCAGCATCAAGGACATGTATACTGTGTCAAGTATTGGTGGAGATAATCAGGATCCCGGGGTTGGTTGAACACACAGCGGTGGAGGAGGAGAAGAAACTGTCTTACAGGAAATTAACGTTGATTTGTGGAAGGTAAATCTTGCTTCAGAGACCAACCAGACCTTTCTTGAAGATTGAGACACTTATGCAGCATATAGGAATCTTTATTCAGGAAACGTTTCGCCACACAGTGGCTTCATCAGTCCAATACAAAGAGGAAGGCGTAAGGAGAGGAGGAGAATGAGGTAATCAGTCCCTCAACCTGGAGTCGATGTGTTCAGTCCATCAATCTTGTAGAATGTACAGCATAGGGCCGTAGACGTGGCTTATATACTGTAGTGATGTGAGGTTTTTCAAACCATTCATCACAGACCTTTCCTGACAGAATAAGACGGACCCTCCCTGAGTTGCAGCTGCCAGACGGAGAATCGAGCCTTCACTAGTTCTTACGTCGAATAATCCATTAATATTTTTGACATGGGTTCCTTTTTATATTCCAAATGGAATCTTTTATAGTTTGTGGTCCTAATCAATTCTACCTCCCTATTTAAATGAGGATACATCCTACGAGTCTACAAGAACTACATCCTTCAAGCCAGTATCCTACGACGAGTTTAGAACAAGTATAGGATATTACTATACCAATATCCTAGAACAAGTATAGGATATTACTAGACCAATATCCTAGTATCCTACGAGTCTACAAGAACATCCTTCAAGCCAGTATCTTACGACGAGTCTAGAACAAGTATAGGATATTACTAGACCAATATCCTAGTATCCTACGAGTCTACAAGAACTACATCCTTCAAGCCAGTATCTTACGACGAGTCTAGAACAAGTATAGGATATTACTAGACCAATATCCTAGTATCCTACGAGTCTACAAGAACTACATCCTTCAAGCCAGTATCTTACGACGAGTCTAGAACAAGTATAGGATATTACTAGACCAATATCCTAGTATCCTACGAGTCTACAAAAATACATCCTTCAAGCCAGTATCCTACGACAAGCTTGCAGCATCCAGGATCCGTGAACTACTCTCTTAATCCAAGGACTTGGATCAACACTGCCCTACGCTGGAATCAACCTGCTTACCTCCCATTCCCCAGACCCTTCATGAACCCTGCGGGTTTAGCGTTCCATGAATATAACCTTAGAATCCCCCCCCACAAAAAATAATTATTGATTGAAATATAAATTGTAATTATTGTGAAATGATTATTAATCACTATTATTAAAATTATTATTGCAATGATTATTAACTGCAATTACACGGATACTTGCAATGATTATACTGCAATGATTATTGCAATTATCTGCAATGGTTATTAATTATACGTATTGCAATGATTATCAATTGCAATTATCTGCAATGGTTATTAATTATACTTATTGCAATGATTATCAATTGCAATTATCTGCAATGATTATAATGATTATCCTTGCAATTATCAGCATTATACTCATTATTACTGCAATGATTATTCCAACTAATAATTATAACTATTATTAATTATAATTCTCTAATTACCTATTATTATACACAATTTTATAATGTGGATGACATGAGTTGGACTTGCTTAGCATGGGTCAGTAGGCTTCCTGCAGTGCTCCTCCTTTATCTGTGTTGTTCCTTTATCCGGAGACTTCTTAACACGTCGATTTATCCAGGTTATTAATTCGTTTACTAAGAAAAAATCCTTTTGGCAAGAATAAACAGATTTAGAGAAATATTTTGGGGATTTCAGAGTTCTGGGAAGACAGATTAGGTATACCTGGAGAAGGTATACCTGGAGAGGGTATACCTGGAGAGGGTATACCTGGAGAGGGCATACCTGGAGAAGGTATACCTGGAGGTATACCTGGAGAAGGTATACCTGGAGAAGGTATACCTGGTGGGTATACTTGCAGAAGGTATACCTGGAGAAAGTATACTTGGAGAGGGTATACCTGGAGGTATACCTGGAGGGTATACTTGCAGAAGGTATACCTGGAGAAGGTATACCTGGAGAGGGTATACCTGGAGAGGGTATACCCGGAGAAGGTATACCTGGAGAGGGTATACCTGGAGAAGGTATACCTGGAGAGGGCATACCTGGAGAAGGTATACCTGGAGAGGGTATACCTGCAGAAGGTATACCTGGAGAGGGTATACCTGGAGAGGGTATACCTGCAGAAGGTATACCTGGAGAGGGTATACCTGCAGAAGGTATACCTGCAGAAGGTATACCTGGAGAGGTATACCTGGAGAGGGTATACCTGGAGAGGGTATACCGGGAGAAGGTATACCTGGAGAAGGTATACATGGAGAGGGTATACCTGAAGAAGGTATACCTGAAGAGGGTATACCTGAAGAAGGTATACCTGAAGAGGGTATACCTGGAGAAGGTATACCTGGAGGGTTTACCTGGAGAAGGTATACCTGGAGAGAGAATACCCGGAGAGGGTATACCTGGAGAGTATACCTAGAAAGAGTATACCTGGAGATGGTATACCTGGAGAGGGTATACTCCAGGTATACCTAAATCTGCCTTCACAAAACTCTGAAATCTCCGAATATTTCTCTAAATCTGTTTATTCTAGCCACGGGTAAGTACAAGTCACTACGGACAACTTTCCCCGTACCACACTACTGGTGTACACACACGTACACTAAAGTACATTATGTATGTACCAAGGAGGCACCTAAGTACATTTTCACTTAGGTACTAACAGTCATTAAACTACTTCTGACAGTGCACACTGGTACTGACAGTACCACGGACAGTACACACTGGAACTGACAGTACCACGGACAGTACACACTGGTACTGACAGTACCACGGACAGTACACACTGGTACTAGCAGTACCACGGACAGTGCACACTGGTACTGACAGTACCACGGACAGTACACACTGGTACTGGCAGTACCACGGACAGTACACACTGGTACTGACAGTACCACGGACAGTACACACTGGTACTAGCAGTACCACGGACAGTGCACACTGGTACTGACAGTACCACGGACAGTACACACTGGTACTGACAGCACCACGGACAGTACACACTGGTACTGGCAGTACCACGGACAGTACACACTGGTACTGACAGTACCACGGACAGTACACATTGGTACTGGCAGTACCACTGACAGTGCACACTGGTACCGACAGTACCACGGACAGTACACACTGGTACTGACAGTACCACGGACAGTACACACTGGTACTGACAGTACCACGGACAGTACACACTGTTACTGACAGTACCACGGACAGTACACACTGGTACTGACAGTACACACTGGTACTGACAGTACCACGGACAGTGCACACTGGTACTGACAGTACCACGGACAGTGCACACTGGTACTGACAGTACCACGGACAGTACACACTAGTACTGACAGTACCCCGGACAGTACACACTGGTACTGACAGTACCACGGACAGTGCACACTGGTACTGGCAGTACCACGGACAGTACACACTGGTACTGACAGTACCACGGACAGTACACACTGGTACTGACAGTACCACGGACAGTACACACTGGTACTGACAGTACCACGGACAGTACACACTGGTACTGACAGTACCACGGACAGTACACACTGGTACTCAGTACCAGTGTGTACTGTCAGTACCCCGCCCACCCACACCCCGCCCATCTCCCCTTCTCTTCGCCGCCCACCCACACCCCCCCCATCTCCCCTTCTCTTCGCCGCCCACCCACACCTCGCCCATCTCCCCTTCTCTTCACCGCCCATCCCCCACCCACACCCCGCCCATCTCCCCTTCTCTTCGCCGCCCACCCGCCCACAACCTCAGTTTAGACATCACACTTCTCTCTCTCTCTCTCTCTCTCTCTCTCTCTCCTTCATTTGCATGTCGAGGCAATTTTACTGTTCTTCGTAACGATATAAGGCATTCCCAAGACGAGAGAGAGGGAGAGAGAGAGAGTTAGCTCACAGGAACTCCAACCTTTCCTCCGGTTATGTTAATGTCCCCAGGAATCCTTTTTGGTAATGGGCAAGACACGGAAAATTGAAACAAATTACTAGTGACGATTGGAAGCAATTGTTGCTGTGGACTAGACTATATGTATATATATATATATATATATATATATATATATATATATATATATATATATATATATATATATATATATATATATATATATATAAATAATTACAAACACAATTGGGTAAAAAAGTCTCTAAAACCTTGGTATTTATCAAGTACCAAAAAACGAACTCACACCTTGAATGACCCACACAAAGCAACTCACACCTTCAAGGACTCTCACAAAGCAACTCACACCTTCAAGGACTCTCACAAAGCAACTCACACCTTCAAGGACTCTCACAAAGCAACTCACACCTTCAAGGACTCTCACAGAACAACTCACACCTTCAAGGACTCTCACAAAGCAACTCACACCTTCAAGGACTCTCACAGAACAACTCACACCTTCAAGGACTCTCACAAAACAACTCACACCTTCAAGGACTCTCACAAAGCAACTCACACCTTCAAGGACTCTCACAGAACAACTCACACCTTCAAGGACTCTCACAAAGCAACTCACACCTTCAAGGACTCTCACAAAGCAACTCACACCTTCAAGGACTCTCACAAAACAACTCACACCTTCAAGGACTCACAGAACAACTCACACCATAACATTGGCTGCCTTGACAGTGTCACTTACAGAAGCTTCAGTTCTCCGTCGTTCAGTTGTGTATCAGTCTGTCACTGGTATCAATGTCTCCAAGATTATGAAGGATATCAGGCTCGTCTGGCGCTTACCTGATCAACCAGGCTGTTCTCCCTGGACCAACGCCATTGCTTGGCCCCAGGGAAAGCTTTGTAACCTCAAGAAGATGCTGAAAGTGCAACAAGAGATAGTAAACCACAGAACGGGATGGATTTAAACCCATGGCAAAGGAATCCTAAAACAGGCCAGTGCGTTAACCACGTTTTAATAAGATTCACTGGAAGTCACAAACAGATCTGTTTGTGACTTGATAAAACCCACCAGGGGTTTCCTTAAACGCCCTGGTGGGCGCGCGTCTATCTCACGTACGAAACACTACCTGACAAACCACACAACGGGTGGGATTAGAACCCGCGATCAGAGAGTCACAAAACTCCAGACCGTCGCGTTAGCCACTGGACCAGTTAGCTACAATTTCGTGAGTCACTACCTGACGATACGAACGTAAGCAAAATCATACGACCGTATGTAAACAAACGCTCAAAGGAGCAGATACAAGCGTATGTGGTGAGTCTGGTAAGATAAGATAAGATAAGCTAAGATTTCGTTCGGATTTTTAACCCCGGAGGGTTAGCCACCCAGGATAACCCAAGAAAGTCAGTGCGTCATCGAGGACTGTCTAACTTATTTCCATTGTGGTCCTTAATCTTGTCCCCCAGGATGCCACCCACACCAGTCGACTAACACCCAGGTACCTATTTGCTGCTAGGTGAACAGGACAACAGGTGTAAGGAAACGTGTCGGAATGTTTCCACCCGCCGGGAATCGAACCCGGGCCCTCCGTGTGTGAAGCGGGAGCTTTAGCCACCAGGCCACCGGTCCTGAAAGAGTGGAAAAAATGCGTATAAATGCTGTAAGATTCTCTTCCAGATGTTGTGAAGGGAAGAAGGAAGGGAAAACAGGATGACAGGGACGGGGAGGAAGAGGTATAAAGGAATGGAATTCACTTAAGACCAAGTTTAAGGTGGATGGACAAGGTGGCGAGATGGTAAGTTCACGCTGGGATGGCAGGGGATGCTGGAGACTTGAGGGGATGCTGGAGGCTAGAGGGGATGGTGAAACAGAGAGAGAGAGAGAGAGAGAGAGAGAGAGAGAGAGAGAGAGAGAGAGAGAGAGGATAAAGAGGGAACAGTGAGAGGACAGAGAGAGGAGGGATAACGAGGGAACAGTGAGAGAACAGAGAGTGAACAGAAAGAACAGTGGAAGAGAGAGAATAAAGAGGAAATAGTGAAAGAAAACAGAGACAGGGAGGACGAAGAGACAGAACAGCGAGAGAACACAGAGAGAGAGAGAGAGAGAGAGAGAGAGAGAGAGAGAGGTGTGGTTCGCTATTTTAGATTCCAGGGGTCGAGTCACAGCTCCTGGCCCCGCCTCTGCATCTAACCTGACTTTTTTTGCCCAAATTACCCGAGGGCTGAAGAAATACTTCCTGACATCCCTGTGTGTGTGTGTGGAAAAGAAGGGAATAAAATATTTAGGAATGGTAAGGAATTATTTAAGCGTGACGTTTCTCGAAACGTTCCGGAACGTTTCTTCCAATGGACGTTTGTCACGATGTTTCTCTGAACGTTTAAACGTCAAGTGGTGAGGATATTGCTCTGTACACAGCTGGGTGTTGAGAGAAACGTTTCTCGACAAAGGTAAAACTGAGTATACGGATGAAAAGTGCATCGCAGAAGACGTCTTTATTGCGTCGACTTCTCGCTCTGAAAGGTGCAGTTAATGATCCAACTGGGAGCGAAAAGTCGTAAGAAGTTTCTATGTGCGGGTTGTGTATAAATCTGTAAACTGAGCGAAACGTTGCCCCGATTAAGGCTTCTCCTGCATCTTAATGTTTACATAGTTGATATAAACACACACACACACACACACACACACGCACACAACACACACACACACACACACACACGCACACAACACACACACAAACACACACAACACACACACAACACAAACACACAACACACACACACACAACACACACACATACACAAACACAGTAATCAGTGGTAGTGGAACGTCAGTGAACAATACTACGAGTGATAATTAAAGTTATGTATAATCCACCACAGAACTGCAGGAGGCCAAGAGAGGAATATGAAGAGAGCAACAGAGCAATGGTGGACACACTTGCTGAGGTGGCAAGAAGAGCTCACTCCAGCAGAGCAAAGTTGCTGGTTATGGGGGATTTCAACCACAGAGAGACTGACTGGGAAAACCTGGAGCCACATGGGGGTCCCGAAACATGGAGAGCCAGGATGTTGGACGTGGTGCTGGAAAACCTCATGCACCAACATGTTAAGGACACTACCAGAGTGAGAGGGGAGGATGAACCAGCAAGATTGGACCTTGTGTTCACCCTGGGCAGCTCAGACATTGAGGACATCAAGTATGAGAGTCCCCTAGGAGCTAGCGACCACGTGATTCTGTGTTTTGAATACATAGTAGAGCTGCAAGTGGAGAGAATAACAGGAGTAGAATGGGAAAAGCCTGACTATAAACGAGGGGACTACATAGGGTTGAAGAACTTCCTGCGGGAGGTCCAGTGGGACAGAGAACTGGCAGGAAAGCCAGTAAATGAAATGATGGAATATGTAGCAACAAAATGCAAGAAGGCAGTGGAAAGGTTCATTCCCAAGGGCAACAGTAACAACGGGAAGACCAGAACAAGCCCCTGGTTTACCCGACGGTGTAAGGAGGCAAAAACAAAGTGCAATAGAGAATGGAAAAAGTACAGAAGGCAGAGAACACACGAAAATAGGGAGATCAGTCGCAGAGCCAGGAATGAGTACGCACAGGTAAGGAGGGAGGCCCAGCGACAGTATGAAAATGACATAGCATCGAGAATCAAGACTGACCCGAAACTGTTGTATAGCCACATCAGGA
>NC_091388.1:11058952-11136452 GCF_038502225.1 Cherax quadricarinatus | reverse complement strand
ACAACAACAGTAGCAACAGTAGCAGTAGCAACAACAACAGTAGCAACAGCAACAGTAGCAACAGTAGCAACACCAACAGTAGCAACAGTAGCAACAGCAACAGTAGCAACAGTAGCAACAGCAACAGTAGCAACAGTAGCAACAGCAACAGTACCAACACCAACAGTAGCAACAGTAGCAACAACAACAGTAGCAACAGCAACAGAAGCAACAGTAGCAGTAGCAACACCAACAGTAGCAACAGCAACAGTAGCAACAGCAACAGTAGCAACAGTAGCAACAGCAACAGTAGCAACAGTAGCAACAGTAGCAACAGCAACAGTAGCAACAGTAGCAACAGTAGCAACAGTAGCAGTAGCAACAGTAGCAACAGTAGCAGTAGCAACAGTAGCAACAGTAGCAGTAGCAACAGTAACAACAGTAGCAGCAACAACAGTAGCAACAGTAGCAACAACAGTAGCAACAGTAGCAACAACAGCAGCAACAGCAGCAACAGCAGCAACAGCAGCAACAACAGCAACAACAGCAGCAACAGCAGCAACAGCAGCAACAACAGCAACAACAGCAGCAACAACAGCAGCAACAGCAGCAACAACAGCAACAGCAGCAACAACAGCAACAGCAACAGCAGCAACAGCAGCAACAACAGCAACAGCAAAAGCAGCAACAGCAGCAGTAGCAACAGTAGCAACAGTAACAGCAGCAGCAACAGTAGCAACAGCAACAGTAGCAACAGTAACAGTAGCAACAGCAACAACAGTAGCAACAGCAACAACAGTAGCAACAGCAACAACAACAGCAGCAACAGTAGCAACAGCAACAGTAGCAACAGAAGCAACAGCAGCAGCAACAACAGTAGCAACAGTAGCAACAGCAGCAGCAACAGTAGCAACAGCAACAACAGTAGCAACAGTAGCAACAGTAGCAACAGAAGCAACAGTAACAACAGTAGCAGCAACAGCAGCAACAACAGTAGCAACAGCAACAACAGTAGCAACAGTAGCAACAGTAGCAACAGTAGCAACAACAGCAACAGCAGCAGCAACAGCAGCAGCAAGAGCAGCAACAGCAGCAGCAGCAACATCAGCAGCAACAGCAGCAGCAACAGCAGCAACAACAGCAACAGCAACAACAGCAATAGCAGCAACAGCAGCAACAACAGCAGCAACAGCAGCAGCAACAGCAGCAGCAACAGCAGCAACAACAGCAACAGCAACAGCAGCAACAGCAGCAACAACAGCAACAGCAACAGCAGCAACAACAGCAGCAACAGCAGCAGCAACAGCAGCAACAGCAGCAGCAACAGCAACAGCAACAGCAGCAACAGCAGCAGCAACAGCAGCAACATCAGCAGCAACAGCAGCAACAACAGCAACAGCAGCAACAGTAGTAACAGTAACAGTGTTTCTGTTACCCGAGTGATGGTATAAACGGTCTACGACGATACACATTTCTTACTAAGTATATTTACTTGCTGGTTCTTATAATACAATTATGATACACAGTGTAAATTATCTTGGATAAATACACGAGTGAGAGGGGATGGATGTGAGTGGGACCTGTACGTGAGTGAGAGGGGTTGGATGTGAGTGGGACTTGTACGTGAGTGAGAGGGGTTGGATGTGAGTGGGACCTGTACGTGAGTGAGAGGGGTTGGATGTGAGTGGGACTTGTACGTGAGTGAGAGGGGTTGGATGTGAGTGGGACTTGTACGTGAGTGAGAGGGGTTGGATGTGAGTGGGACTTGTACGTGAGTGAGAGGGGTTGGATGTTAGTGGGACCTGTACGTGAGTGAGAGGGGTTGGATGTGAGTGGGACTTGTACGTGAGTGAGAGGGGTTGGATGTGAGTGGGACCTGTACGTGAGTGAGAGGGGTTGGATGTGAGTGGGACCTGTACGTGAGTGAGAGGGGTTGGGTGTGAGTGTGACCTGTACGTGAGTGAGAGGGGTTGGATGTGAGTGTGACCTGTACGTGAGTGAGAGGGGTTGGGTGTGAGTGGGACCTGTACGTGAGTGAGAGGGGTTGGATGTGAGTGGGACCTGTACGTGAGTGAGAGGGGTTGGGTGTGAGTGGGACCTGTACGTGAGTGAGAGGGGTTGGATGTGAGTGGGACCTGTACGTGAGTGAGAGGGGTTGGGTGTGAGTGGGACCTGTACGTGAGTGAGAGGGGTTGGATGTGAGTGAGACTTGTACGTGGATTCAAGTTGGATAGTTTAGATTTAGAAAGGACACAGAAAAGTACTGGTCAAGGCCTGGTTAAGGACAGGGTCACGGAGACGCTGCCCCCTGGATTACCCTCCAGATAGACTCCAGGTAGGCCTATCTAAAACCAGCTACAGAACGAGCTCTTGAGAGAACGTTTCGCACATATAGAGCTTCACCAAATCACCGACTATGCAACATTTCGCACAAGAGGGAAACTCTCTTGTGCAAGCCTCGTCCACTTGTCAATGTTCTATTTTCGTCCCTAACGCCACGGGAATTTCTCTACAAGAAACGTGTGTATCAGCATTCCACTTTAGGAGTCAGGACAAGTGCATACACTTATCAGTCACCAAGTGCTCCAAGTGTTGAGCACCAGAGGCGCCCACTGCCCACTTCAGACTGCGGGTATGATAGCTTCAAGCAACACGGCCCCCAGAGGCGCCCACTGCCCACTTCAGACTGCGGGTATGATAGCTTCAAGCAACACGGCCCCCAGAGGCGCCCACTGCCCACTTCAGACTGCGGGTATGATAGCTTCAAGCAACACGGCCCCCAGAGGCGCCCACTGTCCGCTTCAGACTGCGGGTATGATAGCTTCAAGCAACACGGCCCCCAGAGGCGCCCACTGCCCGCTTCAGACTGCGGGTATGATAGCTTCAAGCAACACGGCCCCCAGAGGCGCCCACTGCCCGCTTCAGACTGCGGGTATGATAGCTTCAAGCAACACGGCCCCCAGAGGCGCCCACTGCCCACTTCAGACTGCGGGTATGATAGCTTCAAGCAACACGGCCCCCAGAGGCGCCCACTGCCCACTTCAGACTGCGGGTATGATAGCTTCAAGCAACACGGCCCCCAGAGGCGCCCACTGCCCACTTCAGACTGCGGGTATGATAGCTTCAAGCAACACGGCCCCCAGAGGCGCCCACTGCCCACTTCAGACTGCGGGTATGACAGCTTCAAGCAACACGGTCCCCAGAGGCGCCCACTGCCCACTTCAGACTGTGGGTATGACAGCTTCAAGCAACACGGCCCCCACTGCCCACTTCAGACTGCGGGTATTATATCTTCAAGCAACACGGTCACCTATGATAAGGAATCGTCAACAAACTAACATATGAACATCAAAATGGTATACAATACCGACAG
This sequence comes from Cherax quadricarinatus, assembly GCF_038502225.1. Lineage (NCBI taxonomy): Eukaryota > Metazoa > Arthropoda > Malacostraca > Decapoda > Parastacidae > Cherax > Cherax quadricarinatus. Next base: position 11,133,100 of record NC_091388.1, on the reverse strand, counting down.
GTTGTTAGGTAAGACACATATGCAACAGTTAGACAACTTTATTCCGAAACGTTTCGCCTACACAGTAGGCTTCTTCAGTCGAATACAGAAAGTAGGCAGGAACAGTAGAGATGTGAAGACGATGTAATCAGTCCATCACCCTTAAAGTCGTAGAATTTGAGGTTGTCAGTCCCTCGGCCTGGAGAAGTTCAGTTCCATAGTCAGGAACTATCTGAAGATCAAGCGACAGTGCGGAGACTTAAATACTGTCGGAAGGAGAGGTGCAGGGTAGTAGTAGTAGTAGTGGTAGTAGTAGTAGTAGTGAGAGGCAACTGAGAGGTCATGTCCCTCTCAGATCCAACCCTTCTCACTTGAAAAGCTTGTCCAAGGTGTTTTCTGTACCAAGATGCCACGTGTTGCAGTGTCTGACAAGATGAACATCAAAATGGTATACAATACCGACAGGTTGTTAGGTAAGACACATATGCAATAGTTAGACAACTTTATTCCGAAACGTTTCGCCTACACAGTAGGCTTCTTCAGTCGAATACAGAAAGTAGGCAGGAACAGTAGAGATGTGAAGACGATGTAATCAGTCCATCACCCTTAAAGTCGTAGAATTTGAGGTTGTCAGTCCCTCGGCCTGGAGAAGTTCAGTTCCATAGTCAGGAACTTTCTGAAGATCAAGCGACAGTGCGGAGACTTAAATACTGTCGGAAGGAGAGGTGCAGGGTAGTAGTAGTAGTAGTAGTAGTAGTAGTAGTAGTAGTAGTAGTAGTAGTGAGAGGCAACTGAGAGGTCATGTCCCTCTCAGATCCAACCCTTCTCACTTGAAAAGCTTGTCCAAGGTGTTTTCTGTACCAAGATGCCACGTGTTGCAGTGTCTGACAAGATGAACATCAAAATGGTATACAATACCGACAGGTTGTTAGGTAAGACACATATGCAACAGTTAGACAACTTTATTCCGAAACGTTTCGCCTACACAGTAGGCTTCTTCAGTCGAATACAGAAAGTAGGCAGGAACAGTAGAGATGTGAAGACGATGTAATCAGTCCATCACCCTTAAAGTCGTAGAATTTGAGGTTGTCAGTCCCTCGGCCTGGAGAAGTTCAGTTCCATAGTCAGGAACTTTCTGAAGATCAAGCGACAGTGCGGAGACTTAAATACTGTCGGAAGGAGAGGTGCAGGGTAGTAGTAGTAGTAGTAGTAGTAGTAGTAGTAGTGAGAGGCAACTGAGAGGTCATGTCCCTCTCAGATCCAACCCTTCTCACTTGAAAAGCTTGTCCAAGGTGTTTTCTGTACCAAGATGCCACGTGTTGCAGTGTCTGACAAGATGAACATCAAAATGGTATACAATACCGACAGGTTGTTAGGTAAGACACATATGCAACAGTTAGACAACTTTATTCCGAAACGTTTCGCCTACACAGTAGGCTTCTTCAGTCGAATACAGAAAGTAGGCAGGAACAGTAGAGATGTGAAGACTATGTAATCAGTCCATCACCCTTAAAGTCGTAGAATTTGAGGTTGTCAGTCCCTCGGCCTGGAGAAGTTCAGTTCCATAGTCAGGAACTTTCTGAAGATCAAGCGACAGTGCGGAGACTTAAATACTGTCGGAAGGAGAGGTGCAGGGTAGTAGTAGTAGTAGTAGTAGTAGTAGTAGTAGTAGTAGTGAGAGGCAACTGAGAGGTCATGTCCCTCTCAGATCCAACCCTTCTCACTTGAAAAGCTTGTCCAAGGTGTTTTCTGTACCAAGATGCCACGTGTTGCAGTGTCTGACAAGATGAACATCAAAATGGTATACAATACCGACAGGTTGTTAGGTAAGACACATATGCAACAGTTAGACAACTTTATTCCGAAACGTTTCGCCTACACAGTAGGCTTCTTCAGTCGAATACAGAAAGTAGGCAGGAACAGTAGAGATGTGAAGACGATGTAATCAGTCCATCACCCTTAAAGTCGTAGAATTTGAGGTTGTCAGTCCCTCGGCCTGGAGAAGTTCAGTTCCATAGTCAGGAACTTTCTGAAGATCAAGCGACAGTGCGGAGACTTAAATACTGTCGGAAGGAGAGGTGCAGGGTAGTAGTAGTAGTAGTAGTAGTAGTAGTAGTAGTAGTAGTAGTGAGAGGCAAACGTTTCGGAATAAAGTTGTCTAACTGTTGCATATGTGTCTTACCTAACAACCTGTCGGTATTGTATACCATTTTGATGTTCATCTTGTCAGACACTGCAACACGTGGCATCTTGGTACAGAAAACACCTTGGACAAGCTTTTCAAGTGAGAAGGGTTGGATCTGAGAGGGACATGACCTCTCAGTTGCCTCTCACTACTACTACTACTACTACTACTACTACTACCCTGCACCTCTCCTTCCGACAGTATTTAAGTCTCCGCACTGTCGCTTGATCTTCAGAAAGTTCCTGACTATGGAACTGAACTTCTCCAGGCCGAGGGACTGACAACCTCAAATTCTACGACTTTAAGGGTGATGGACTGATTACATCGTCTTCACATCTCTACTGTTCCTGCCTACTTTCTGTATTCGACTGAAGAAGCCTACTGTGTAGGCGAAACGTTTCGGAATAAAGTTGTCTAACTGTTGCATATGTGTCTTACCTAACAACCTGTCGGTATTGTATACCATTTTGATGTTCATCTTGTCAGACACTGCAACACGTGGCATCTTGGTACAGAAAACACCTTGGACAAGCTTTTCAAGTGAGAAGGGTTGGATCTGAGAGGGACATGACCTCTCAGTTGCCTCTCACTACTACTACTACTACTACTACTACTACTACTACCCTGCACCTCTCCTTCCGACAGTATTTAAGTCTCCGCACTGTCGCTTGATCTTCAGAAAGTTCCTGACTATGGAACTGAACTTCTCCAGGCCGAGGGACTGACAACCTCAAATTCTACGACTTTAAGGGTGATGGACTGATTACATCGTCTTCACATCTCTACTGTTCCTGCCTACTTTCTGTATTCGACTGAAGAAGCCTACTGTGTAGGCGAAACGTTTCGGAATAAAGTTGTCTAACTGTTGCATATGTGTCTTACCTAACAACCTGTCGGTATTGTATACCATTTTGATGTTCATCTTGTCAGACACTGCAACACGTGGCATCTTGGTACAGAAAACACCTTGGACAAGCTTTTCAAGTGAGAAGGGTTGGATCTGAGAGGGACATGACCTCTCAGTTGCCTCTCACTACTACTACTACTACTACTACTACTACTACTACTACTACTACCCTGCACCTCTCCTTCCGACAGTATTTAAGTCTCCGCACTGTCGCTTGATCTTCAGAAAGTTCCTGACTATGGAACTGAACTTCTCCAGGCCGAGGGACTGACAACCTCAAATTCTACGACTTTAAGGGTGATGGACTGATTACATCGTCTTCACATCTCTACTGTTCCTGCCTACTTTCTGTATTCGACTGAAGAAGCCTACTGTGTAGGCGAAACGTTTCGGAATAAAGTTGTCTAACTGTTGCATATGTGTCTTACCTAACAACCTGTCGGTATTGTATACCATTTTGATGTTCATCTTGTCAGACACTGCAACACGTGGCATCTTGGTACAGAAAACACCTTGGACAAGCTTTTCAAGTGAGAAGGGTTGGATCTGAGAGGGACATGACCTCTCAGTTGCCTCTCACTACTACTACTACTACTACTACTACTACTACCCTGCACCTCTCCTTCCGACAGTATTTAAGTCTCCGCACTGTCGCTTGATCTTCAGAAAGTTCCTGACTATGGAACTGAACTTCTCCAGGCCGAGGGACTGACAACCTCAAATTCTACGACTTTAAGGGTGATGGACTGATTACATCGTCTTCACATCTCTACTGTTCCTGCCTACTTTCTGTATTCGACTGAAGAAGCCTACTGTGTAGGCGAAACGTTTCGGAATAAAGTTGTCTAACTGTTGCATATGTGTCTTACCTAACAACCTGTCGGTATTGTATACCATTTTGATGTTCATCTTGTCAGACACTGCAACACGTGGCATCTTGGTACAGAAAACACCTTGGACAAGCTTTTCAAGTGAGAAGGGTTGGATCTGAGAGGGACATGACCTCTCAGTTGCCTCTCACTACTACTACTACTACTACTACTACTACTACTACTACTACTACCCTGCACCTCTCCTTCCGACAGTATTTAAGTCTCCGCACTGTCGCTTGATCTTCAGAAAGTTCCTGACTATGGAACTGAACTTCTCCAGGCCGAGGGACTGACAACCTCAAATTCTACGACTTTAAGGGTGATGGACTGATTACATCGTCTTCACATCTCTACTGTTCCTGCCTACTTTCTGTATTCGACTGAAGAAGCCTACTGTGTAGGCGAAACGTTTCGGAATAAAGTTGTCTAACTGTTGCATATGTGTCTTACCTAACAAACTAACATATCTCCGAAGAACTGACAATATCTGGGTATCGTCTACAATAAAGATACCCATATGCTGTACACATGTCTAACCCATGCATACATAACGTACCCTACCTAACTCATCTTCTAACCCATTCTTGCATAACGTACCCTACCTAACTCATCTTCTAACCCATTCTTGCATAACGTACCCTACCTAACTCATCTTCTAACCCATTCTTGCATAACGTACCCTACCTAACTCATTTTCTAACCCATTCTTGCATAACGTACCCTACCTAACTCATCTTCTAACCCATTCTTGCATAACGTACCCTACCTAACTCATCTTCTAACCCATGCATGCATAACGTACCCTACCTAACTCATCTTCTAACCCATGCATGCATAACGTACCCTACCTAACTCATCTTCTAACCCATTCTTGCATAACGTACCCTACCTAACTCATCTTCTAACCCATTCTTGCATAACGTACCCTACGTAACTCATCTTCTAACCCATGCATGCATAACGTACCCTACCTAACTCATCTTCTAACCCATTCTTGCATAACGTACCCTACCTAACTCATCTTCTAACCCATTCTTGCATAACGTACCCTACCTAACTCATCTTCTAACCCATTCTTGCATAACGTACCCTACCTAACTCATCTTCTAACCCATTCTTGCATAACGTACCCTACCTAACTCATCTTCTAACCCATTCTTGCATAACGTACCCTACCTAACTCATCTTCTAACCCATTCTTGCATAACGTACCCTACCTAACTCATCTTCTAACCCATTCTTGCATAACGTACCCTACCTAACTCATCTTCTAACCCATGCATGCATAACGTACCCTACCTAACTCATCTTCTAACCCATGCATGCATAACGTACCCTACCTAACTCATCTTCTAACCCATTCCCTCGTGTATATATGAACAATTCCTGCCGTTACCTGCCTTTCTTAACCATTATTTCTGTCTAAAACTGCTTACATGATTTCTAGATTAGTTAACTAAAACTACAGTTAGCTAATCTAACCTAGAATCAGGTAAATATTTTTTTTGGTATCTGACGGGAACGTTTAAATACCGACTTGTAAAAACGATAAGAAGCTGTGTTCCTTTAAGATACACATCTTCCGTAGCAGTAACAGCAGCGGCAACAGTAACAGTAACAGCAGTAGTAGTAACAGTAACAGCAGTAGCAGTAACAGCAGTAGCAGTAACAGTAACAGCAGTAGCAGTAACAGCAGTAGCAGTAACAGTAACAGCAGTAGCAGTAACAGCAGTAGCAGTAACAGTAACAGCAGTAGCAGTAACAGCAGTAGCAGTAACAGTAACAGCAGTAGCAGTAACAACAGCAGTAGCAGCAATAGCCAACGCAGGATCTGTGACCTATTCAATAAGGGCGACAATAACAGCAACCTCAGTAGGCAAATCAACAGCAGCAGCCCAGTGACGAGCAGCAGCAGCAGTAACAGCAGCAGCAGCAGCAGCAGTAACAGCAGCAGCAGCAGCACACAATTATACACGTAACAATTAACCAGCCTCTCTCACGCAATATTTTCAAAGCTGAATAACGTCAAGAGACGGGAAGATAAGCCACAGAAAATTGAACAATAATTGAGTGGTACAAAGAGAGGGGTGAGAGGTGGGAGGTCAGAGGGGTGATGAAAAGGTGGAGGAGGGGGTGAGAGCAAGAGGGGATGATAAAAGAGAAAAAGGAGAAGAGAACGTGGGGAGAATGAGGTAACTTGTCCGTGATGAAGAGGGGAATGTGTAGAGGGGAATGTGGGGGAAGAGAGAGTATGATGGAAGAGTGAAAATTAGAGGGGAAGACGGTGTGTGGGAGAGAGGGAGGGGAGAGAGGGAGGGTACAATGAGGGAGTAATAAAGAGTGCAGGAGACAGGTTGCAAAGCCACGAATTACTAAGATGTTGCATAACTCTTAAGACGAGACCTGGGAGGACAGATGAGTGGGTAGAAGGAAGTGGAGGAGGAGGAGGACGACGAGGACGAGGACGAGAAGAGGAAGGAGGAGCAATCTAGCTCTTGTCCATTTAAGTCATTTTCAATACTTACTTTCTGTAACAACAGAAGATTTAATTTACAGACTGAAATACACACACACACACTATATATATATATATATATATATATATATATATATATATATAAAGGTGGCACATACGGTACATGTTGTTACGTGTGTATCACCGATTATAAGGCGAAAATCTCATCCAGCTCCTCAGAGCTGGGGCGTGTTCCCAAAATACAGCAGGCATTACCCCTTTGAACAGGTATGGACAGTTCTAAGCTTATATATTCTATCAGTATCGGGAATCGATGAAAGAAGGGGATTCCCAACACAGGTCAGCTGGAAACTGGTGTTGGTGTCGGTGTAATATCCGTCTCGCAACACACACGATTCTCCAGCACATCCCTCAGATTCGTTACATTTTTCGTTGATCGAAGGGATACATTTCGTTAATGTCGAAGCATTTAGTGACTTCGAGCAGAATGTCTGGGAGTTAATATCGGCGAAATCTTTGTGTTCCTGTTATCCTTGTACATGTACAAGGTATACAAGTACATGTACAAGGTATACAAGTACATGTACAAGATATACAAGTACATGTACAAGATATACAAGTGCATGTACAAGATATACAAGTACATGTACAAGGTATACAAGTATATGTACAAGGTATACAAGTACATGTACAAGGTATACAAGAACATGTACAAGGTATACAAGTACATGTACAAGGTATACAAGTACATGTACAAGATATACGAATACATGTACAAGGTATACAAGTACATGTACAAGGTATACAAGTACATGTACAAGATATACAAGTACATGTACAAGATATACAAGTACATGTACAAGATATACGAATACATGTACAAGGTATACAAGTACATGTACAAGGTATACAAGTACATGTACAAGATATACAAGTACATGTACAAGATATACAAGTACATGTACAAGATATACAAGTACATGTACAAGGTATACAAGTACATGTACAAGATATACAAGTACATGTACATGTACAAGGTATACAAGTACATGTACAAGGTATACAAGTACATGTACAAGACATACAAGTACATGTACAAGGTATACAAGTACATGTACAAGATATACAAGTACATGTACAAGATATACAAGTGCATGTACAAGATATACAAGTACATGTACAAGATATACAAGTACATGTACAAGATATACAGACCATAGCTGACATCAATGACATACTACTATATAGAAAGTCCTTTGTTATGTTGAGGATTTCCTGCAAATTAGGTCAGTTTTGTCCCAGGATGCCACCCACACCAGTCCACTAACACCCAAATACCTATTTTACTGGTGGGGAACATAGACAACAGGTGCAAAGAAACACACCCAATGTATCTACCCTGGCAGGGGATCGAACCCAGACCCTCGCCGTTCTTCTGTTCACACACAATTCTTGTAACGTGGGGATCTGACAGAATTTATTCCATCAGTGGAACTCTGTGTATATTATTCTGATGTGAAATTTTGGTTAACACTGTGAGCTTTGTGAACCTTGATAGAGCTCTATACAGAGAGAAGTGTGACTTCATAAAGCTCCGCACAGAAACATGACTTGATAAAGCTCTACGCAGACACATGACTTGATAAAGCTCTACGCAGACACATGACTTGATAAAGCTCTACACAGACACATAACTTGATGAAGCTCTACGCAGACACATGACTTGATAAAGCTCTACGCAGACACATGACTTGATAAAGCTCTACGCAGACACATAACTTGATAAAGCTCTACGCAGACACATAACTTGATAAAGCTCTACGCAGACACATAACTTGATAAAGCTCTACGCAGACACATGACTTGATAAAGCTCTACGCAGACACATAACTTGATAAAGCTCTACGCAGACACATAACTTGATCAAGCTGTACGCAGACACATAACTTGATCAAGCTCTACGCAGACACATGACTTGATAAAAGCTCTACAGAAAGTGCTTGTGTGTGTACTCACAGACACTAAAAAACTACATATAAAGCCAATATATATATTTTTTTTTTATTATTATCACACTGGCCGATTCCCACCAAGGCAGGGTGGCCCGAAAAAGAAAAACTTTCACCATCATTCACTCCATCACTGTCTTGCCAGAAGGGTGCTTTACACTACAGTTTTTAAACTGCAACATTAACACCCCTCCTTCAGAGTGCAGGCACTGTACTTCCCATCTCCAGGACTCAAGTCCGGCCTGCCGGTTTCCCTGAACCCCTTCATAAATGTTACTTTGCTCACACTCCAACAGCACGTCAAGTATTAAAAACCATTTGTCTCCATTCACTCCTATCAAACACGCTCACGCATGCCTGCTGGAAGTCCAAGCCCCTCGCACACAAAACCTCCTTTACCCCCTCTCTCCAACCTTTCCTAGGCCGACCCCTACCCCGCCTTCCTTCCACTACAGACTGATACACTCTTGAAGTCATTCTGTTTCGCTCCATTCTCTCTACATGTCCGAACCACCTCAACAACCCTTCCTCAGCCCTCTGGACAACAGTTTTGGTAATCCCGCACCTCCTCCTAACTTCCAAACTACGAATTCTCTGCATTATATTCACACCACACATTGCCCTCAGACATGACATCTCCACTGCCTCCAGCCTTCTCCTCGCTGCAACATTCATCACCCATGCTTCACACCCATATAAGAGTGTTGGTAAAACTATACTCTCATACATTCCCCTCTTTGCCTCCAAGGACAAAGTTCTTTGTCTCCACAGACTCCTAAGAGCACCACTCACCCTTTTCCCCTCATCAATTCTATGATTCACCTCATCCTTCATAGACCCATCCGCTGACACGTCCACTCCCAAATATCTGAATACATTCACCTCCTCCATACTCTCTCCCTCCAATCTGATATCCAATCTTTCATCACCTAATCTTTTTGTTATCCTCATAACCTTACTCTTTCCTGTATTCACTTTTAATTTTCTTCTTTTGCACACCCTACCAAATTCATCCACCAATCTCTGCAACTTCTCTTCAGAATCTCCCAAGAGCACAGTGTCATCAGCAAAGAGCAACTGTGACAACTCCCACTTTATGTGTGATTCTTTATCTTTTAACTCCACGCCTCTTGTCAAGACCCCCGCATTTACTTCTCTTACAACCCCATCTATAAATATATTAAACAACCACGGTGACATCACACATCCCTGTCTAAGGCCTACTTTTACTGGGAAATAATTTCCCTCTTTCCTACATACTCTAACTTGAGCCTCACTATCCTCGTAAAAACTCTTCACTGCTTTCAGTAACCTACCTCCTACACCATACACCTGCAACATCTGCCACATTGCCCCCCTATCCACCCTGTCATACGCCTTTTCCAAATCCATAAATGCCACAAAGACCTCTTTAGCCTTATCTAAATACTGTTCACTTATATGTTTCACTGTAAACACCTGGTCCACACACCCTCTACCTTTCCTAAAGCCTCCTTGTTCATCTATCCTATTCTCCGTCTTACTTTTAATTCTTTCAATAATAACTCTACCATACACTTTACCAGGTATACTCAACAGACTTATCCCCCTATAATTTTTGCACTCTCTTTTGTCCCCTTTGCCTTTATACAAAGGAACTATGCATGCTCTCTGCCAATCCCTAGGTACCTTACCCTCTTCCATACATTTATTAAATAATTGCACCAGCCACTCCAAAACTATATCCCCACCTGCTTTTAACATTTCTATCTTTATCCCATCAATCCCGGCTGCCTTACCCCCTTTCATTTTACCTACTGCCTCACGAACTTCCCCCACACTCACAACTGGCTCTTCCTCACTCCTACAAGATGTTATTCTTCCTTGCCCTATACACGAAATCACAGCTTCCCTATCTTCATCAACATTTAACAATTCCTCAAAATATTCCCTCCATCTTCCCAATACCTCTAACTCTCCATTTAATAACTCTCCTCTCCTATTTTTAACTGACAAATCCATTTGTTCTCTAGGCTTCCTTAACTTGTTAATCTCACTCCAAAACTTTTTCTTATTTTCAACAAAATTTGTTGATAACATCTCACCCACTCTCTCATTTGCTCTCTTTTTACACTGCTTCACCACTCTCTTAACCTCTCTCTTTTTCTCCATATACTCTTCCCTCCTTGCATCACTTCTACTTTGTAAAAACTTCTCATATGCTAACTTTTTCTCCCTTACTACTCTCTTTACATCATCATTCCACCAATCGCTCCTCTTCCCTCCCGCACCCACTTTCCTGTAACCACAAACTTCTGCTGAACACTCTAACACTACATTTTTAAACCTACCCCATACCTCTTCGACCCCATTGCCTATGCTCTCATTAGCCCATCTTTCCTCCAATAGCTGTTTATATCTTTCCCTAACTGCCTCCTCTTTTAGTTTATAAACCTTCACCTCTCTCTTCCCTGATGCTTCTATTCTCCTTGTATCCCATCTATCTTTCACTCTCAGTGTAGCTACAACTAGAAAGTGATCTGATATATCTGTGGCCCCTCTATAAACATGTACATCCTGAAGTCTACTCAACAGTCTTTTATCTACCAATACATAATCCAACAAGCTACTGTCATTTCGTCCTACATCATATCTTGTATACTTATTTATCCTCTTTTTCTTGAAATATGTATTACCTATAACTAAACCCTTTTCTATACAAAGTTTAATCAAATGGCTCCCATTATACAGAAAACAGGTGATTTCAAAATTTCCAAAACAACCACTCAAAGAAAAAAGAAAATTACCTTTTTTGACTATACTTATCGGGAACAAAGGAAAACACCCAAAAAGGCTATTAAGGTCTGGGCACCTCACTATAAATCCCCAATTTCCCGGCGGGAAAAAAACCCAAACGGGGGGGTTTTTGGGAAACTCCCCCCAAACTTTCAAAAAATTTGGGAAAAAGATTATTTGTCAGTGTATTATTAATAAAAATTTGGGGTTTAAAAAACCTGGAAAAAATAATTTTAAAATTTCTTATTTTTTGGGAAATATTTTGGGGGGAATTTGTCGGGACCTATCAAGGGGGGTCCCCTTTCGGGTGTTTAAACCTTGTGGGATCTAATAGAAGTCCCACCCCTTTATTTTCCTTTCTTAGCATCATAGTTCCTTGAAAATTATGCAAAACCCTTTAAATTTTCTATTTTTTCCCAGAGGGGGCCATTTAAATAAAATATATATATATATATATATATATATATATATATATATATATATATATATATATAAAATTAAAAACTGAAATTTAAAGCATTTGTAGGAATTGAGGGAGTGAATGATGGGAAAGTTTTTTTTTTAAAACCCTCCCTTTGGGTTGAAATCGGCCAGTGTGATAAAAAAAAATAAATATATATATATATATATATATATATATATTATACTTTATATATTATTTTACCCAAATTTTTGAAACAAATTTTTTCATTAAGAATTTTAAAAAATTTAAAGCCCCTTTCTAAAATTTTTTTATACTTTTAAAAGATATATTTTTTTTTTGGTTATTAAAAAATTTATTTCTGAAAGGGAACTTGAAAACCCCTAATTTTTAACAAAAAACAATTTTTTTTGTTTCCCAACAAAATATTTTTTAATTTTGTTTAAATAATTTAATACTAAACAAACACAGTGAAATATTTTTTCGTTGGGGAATGTTTTTGGGCTTAAAAAATTATTGCATACAATTTTCTTTTCCCTTTTGGCAAGATAAAACGTTCTATTTAAGCCAAGATCTAAATTCCCCTTTTTCCTTTTTTTTAAATATATATATATATATATATATATATATATATATATATATATATATATATATATATATTTTTATATATATATATATACAAGAAAAAAAAGGGGTTTTTTAATTTTTTATAAACCAGAAAAAAACTTTTGTTTTTTATAAAAATAGAGTTTATACCCCGTATGCGGTTTTAACCCTGGTTTTTTTAAAAAAATGAAGAAATTGTTACCCAATATTATGTACAAAAACTCCCCATTTTTTTTCCCCAATAAACCCTTTTTTTAAAGGGGTCGTTAATCGGTGTGTATATATTTTTCATCTGTGTTTCCCCTTTTCGCTTTTCGTAAAAATTTCCATTATCTTTCAAGCCTAGTTAAATCTTTTTTCAGCCTGGGGGTGTGTGTGTGTGTGTGTGTTGTGTGTGTGTGTATTGTGTGTGTGTTTTTGTGTGCTTTGTGTGTGTGTGTGTGTGTGCTTGTGTGTGTGTGTGTGTGTGTGTGGGGTTGTGTGTGTGTGTGTGTGTGTGTAGTGTGTGTAGTTGTGTAGTGTTATTAGTAAATGTGTGTGTGTGTAATTGTGAAATTGTGTGTGTGTGTGTGTGTGTGTGTGTGTTGTGTGTTTTGTGTGTATTTGAAAATGTGTGTGTGTGTGTGTTTTGTTTTGAAATGTGTGTGTGTGTGTTTTGTGTGTTGTGTGTGTGTGTGTCCTGTTGTGTGTGTGTGTGTGTTTTGTGGGGTATGTTGTGTGTGTGTGTGTGTGAAAGTGTGTGTGTGTGTGTGTGTGTGTTATGTGTCCTGTGGTGTGTGTGTGTGTGTGTGTGTGTGTGTGTGTGTTTGTTTGTGTGTGTAGTTTGTGAGTGTGTGTAGTGTGTTTAATTGTTTTGTATGTTGGGGTAGTGTGTGTGTGTGTGTGTGTGTGTGTGTGTGTGTGTGTGTGTGTGTGTGTGGTGTGTGTGTGTGTGTGTGTGTGTGTGTGTGTGTGTGTGTGTGTGTGTGTGTGTGTGTGTTTGTTTCCCCTAGTTGGGGTTGCGGGGGTCGGGCCCAGGCCCCCTGGGCCCAAATTTTCACGGGAACCCTTTTCTGGTCCCTCCCCCTAAAGGTAAAGCTTTATCTTACCTCCTTAAAGCTTTGTTGGACCCTTTTCCCACTACTTCCCTTTCCCCCAAATATTCCATTCCCATACCTCTGTGGCTGAAAAAATATTTTCCTAACACCCTGGGGATTCATCTGTTTTAACTTCCAACTGTTGTCCCCTTGTTCCCTTTTCCAATCTCTGGAACATCCTGTTTTTTCCCCCTTTTTAAATTTTCCCTCTCAGTTTTTTGTATGTCGATATCATGCCCCCCCTTCTCCCCCTGTCCTCCAGTGTCTCAGGCTGATTTCCCTTTAACCTCCCTCATGGGACCCCCTTTTGGTCTGGGGACTGATCCTTGCCCGCTTACCCCCTTTCCCCTAATTTCTTTACGTGTTGGCTAGGTTGGGTTAAACTGGTCCCCATACCCCCAATATGGGCTAACTTACACGGGGGTCAGGGCCCTGAACGTTTCCCTTTTAAGATTGGGAAAGTGTTTAGGGGGTTTGCTAAAGCGCCCATATGCTCAGGTTATTTGGTTGTTGTGCCCTTGGGAGATGTGCCTGGTGTTTACCCCACCCCAAGATTTTTTTCCTTGGTGGGGGTTTTGTATCTCTCCCCCCTGGACTGTCCCCGTCTGCAGTTTTCCTTTTGCCCCCAATCTTCATGACTTTGCACTTGGTAGGATTGAACCCCGGGGAATTTTGCGGGAAAGGGTCCCCCAAGCCTGTAAGATCCTTTGTAGTTCACCCCCGGGTTTTTCCCGATCGAGTGAATTCTTTCATCAACTTCACGTCATTTTTAAACCAGGGACACCTAAATTCTGTTCTTCTTTGTTTCACCTTTCCAGAAACAGCACTGGCCCTAGGCCCCTGCCCCTTTTGCGGACCTGGTCACGGTGCCCCTCTGCCCTGCCAGCCTTTCTGTGCTGTTTTCCCCCAAAAAATTTTCCCCTGATCCATTGAAATTCCCTTTCCCCTTTACCCCTCTTGGTCCCCCAGTTTTTCCCCTTTTGTGGGGAACTTTAAAACCCCTTTTTTTTGACCCAAAAAAAAATACTTTCCCCCCACCCCCCCCTCTTCTTTCTTCCCTTGCTGTTCCCCTGTCATGAACCCCAGTGGTTTGTGAAAAAGGGTTTAACCCCTGAAAATGTTGGCTGCTGTTTGTGGATCTTTTTTCTGGTTTTCACCACTCTTCCCCTGACAATCTTCTCCATGATTTTGCATACTATACATGTCAGTGACACTGGTTTTGTAGTTTTCCTTCATGTCTGTCCCCTTTTTTTTAAAGATTGGGATAAAATTTCCCTTTTTCCATGCCTCAGGAAAACCCCCTGTTTCATGGTTTTCCGAATATTGTTGTTAAATTTTACTTTCCCCTGCTCCTCTCTAAACCCCCCAGGAGATGTTATTTTTCCCCATTGCCTTTGAGGTATCTAGCTCCTCAAACCCTCTTACTTCTTCCTCAGTTTGTCATGTGTGTGCGTGTGTGTTTGTGTGTGTGTGTGTGTGTATGTGTGTGTGTGTGTGGTGCGTGCGTGCGTCGGGGTTCTTGTGTGTGTGTGTGTTTTTCTGTTTTCTGGGTGTGTGTGCCCCATAAATAAATTAAAACCATGCTGGGGGCATACCTTTTTAAAGGGGAAACACGGGCGGGGGAATGGAAAAAATGGGGCAGCCAACACAAACCAAATCTACCGTGTTTGGACCCCCATGAGACACAGTTCGACTCCCACCCCCATCTCTATTCCCACCAAACAAAAAAATATCTAAAAGTTTTGTAATCTACAATTTTTATAATTTTTTTTATTAAATCTGATTTTTTTTAAGCATTAAATCTGTAAAAATTTATACAAGCATTAAATCTGTATTTTTTAAAAGCGGTAAAATATTTATTGATCCAAAAATTGGCTGTGACCCTCAATGTGGCCCTTGATAAAGCTCCCCCCCATTAAAACCTGGTTTTAAAAAGCTCTACGTAAAAAAACCATGAAACATGATTTTTAAAAGACCTTGTTTTCCGAAGATTTGTTCCCTCTCTCTCTCTTTTCCCCTCTCTCTTTTTTCTCTCTCTCTCTCTCTCTCTCTCTCTCTCTCTCTCTCTCTTCTCTCTTTCCCCTCTCTCTTTTTTCCCCTCTTTTCTTTCTCTTTTTCTCTTCTCTTTTCTCCACCTTTTTTATGGGGTCTTTCCCTGGCAGGGCGTAGGTTCGTTTGCCCTTTGGCTACTTTTTTTTGGGGCCCTTGGGTTGGAAAGACCCCCCGGGCCGGTAGTCATCCCCCCTGCCCCTTCCCCCGGCCGGCGTTGTGGAATTTTCCGGTGGCGCGGGCCCCTTCCCGGCCCGGGGGTGCCCAAACCCCGGGTTTGCTTTTTTAAAAAGGGTTTCCTCCGGGTTGGCCCAGCGGCCAGCGGGGTTCACGGGTTGCCCCTTCCCACCCCAAATTGTGTCCCGGACTGGGGTTCCCCATTTCCCCTGAAGGTGGACTGGGTGTGTGTGGATGTGGGTGGAGGTGTGTGTGTGTGTGGGGCCCACTCCCCTGGGGCCTCCTTTTTGAGTTGCGGGGTCAAGCCCGGCCCCTGGCCCCCCTTTCCATATCGCTACTGGTCCTCCCCTGAGCCGGGGGCTTTTAAACCTCTCCCTTAAAGCTTTTGTATGGATCTGTATCATGTATTTACAAAACTTTTTTTTCCCTAAAAGTATTTCACCCCTGTGATTCATCTGTGTTTTTAGTTTCCCAATTTACATTGTTATTTAATTTTGGAAACCCTTTTTTTAAATCCCCTTGTAA
This sequence comes from Cherax quadricarinatus, assembly GCF_038502225.1. NCBI lineage: Eukaryota > Metazoa > Arthropoda > Malacostraca > Decapoda > Parastacidae > Cherax > Cherax quadricarinatus. The sequence goes on along the minus strand of NC_091388.1, from coordinate 11,117,043 downwards.
ATTCCCTCTCATTTTTTTGTTTTCTTATAAAATTCCCCCCTTTTTCCCTAGTTTTCGGGTTATTTCCTTAACCCTCTTCTGGCCCAACCCTCTTATTTTAAAGGTTAGTTTTTTTTTGAAATTTTGCTTTTCCCAAATTTTTCATGTGTGTGGGGGTGTGTTTTTCTCAGGTTGTGGTTTGAGATAATTACGCTTCGGGTTTATATTTGTATTTTTTTGCCGGGTCTTATTATGCTTCTGGTCCTTTTAAAAAAAATCTTATAAATCCAATTTAAAAAAAAAGTCTTGTTTTGGTTGTGGAAAAAGGCTCAAAAGGTTGGGGGTTCGGCCTCGCGGTCGCTGGGGGGCGAAAAACTACCCCTAGCTAATTGGGTAGTTCCCTTTTGGGGGTAACCCAAATCGTTTCTAATAATGGTGTTGATCGGGGGCTTGTGGGGGGTAACGGTGGGGGGTGGAACGGGTGAGTGGGTGGTAGCGGTGAGGGGGGTGGTAACGTGGGTGGGTGGGTTTGGGGGTTGGCTGGCCCCTTTACCCCCACCTCCCTTTTTTGGATCAGGAGTTTTTTGGGGGATCCCCCCGGCCAGCCCACCCCGGGGCCCCCCGGTGGAGGGGGGCTTTTAAATTGGTTTTACTTCCCTTGGCCATTAAATTGCGCCCAAACACCAAGGCGATCCGGCGCTTTAGGTATCTTCAGCTCTTTTTAAAGGCAGCCGGGGGTTTGTGGAAATTCCCCCTAATCCCTTTGATGGGGGGGCTGTTGAAAATCTTGGGCCCCAGACATTTGGGGTTTTTTCCCTTTAGTGCCTGGAGTCACCTCCTTCAAAAATTTAAATTTTTTAGTTGGGGGCCCAGGGGGGCTGGACAAACAAAAGTCAGTCCCCGGCGGAAACCAAAATTTGATGGGCCCATGACCCCGGGGGGCCTATAAAGGACGGGGCCAGGGCGTTGCCCCAAAACCACCTCAGGTGGGCTCCGGAATGGGTTTTATACAACTAGGAAGGCCAGCAAAACGTCCAAAAAAAAGGGCCCCTTGCCCCGGAAGTGCAGAGCACCGGGCCCAAAAGTCGTTTCGCCCCGGGATGCGACCCCCCAAGTCCACAAACCCCCGGTTTACCTTTTTATTCCCAAGTCCCCGGGCCCGGGCCGTTTTTGTGCCTCCCAAATTTTTGCTGGGGTTTTGTGGACAAAAGTTCAAAAACACGGAGGAGCCTGCAGTAAAAGTCTGAATTAGGATTCTCTAAAATTGCCGTGTTTTCTCCAACCTTTGTTATTTTCCCAAAAATTTTTTCCCGGCCCCTTCCCAAAGCCCCATTTTGGGGGGAAAAAATTTTATCCTTTCCCCGGGTTTCCCAAAATCGGCGGGTTGGGTCGGTTTTTTCCCAAAGGCTCGACGGGTTTTCGGGCCCTCGACAGTTCCAGGCTCGACGGGTTTCCCTTGGTTTGGGAAACCCATTCAAGGTAAAAAAGGGCGCTCAGGTAGAAAGGACGCAATCTTCACGAGAGGATAACGGGCAGCAAGCGCCTCGGGGCCAAGCCCCCTGGCCTTTTGGATGGGCCCCAATGGAGAAGGGGCCCGTAAAGGGAAGGGCGGTTTTGGGAAGGAATGAACCATTTAGGGGAATGGAGCCTTGGGGGAATGGGGTAAAGGAATAAAACTTGGGGAATGTGCCATCGGGGAATAACCATAAAAGGGAAGGGGAAGAAGGTGGGAGTCATGAAGGAATGAACCATTTAGGCAGGGGTTTCCCCCAAACTGGGGGGCAAATTACCCCTGGGAATTTTAACCTTTTTTGGGGGGTTTGGGGGGGGGTGCCCAGAAAAAAGTTAGGGGTTCTGAAATAAAAAACAATGCGGTACCCGGGTTGAGGATTATTATTCTTTGTCTTATATATAAAGTTGAAAAAATAAAACCTATTATAAGTAAGTAAAAAAAAGTTAAACCAAATAACAAAAAATTAAAAAACTAATATACATTATTAGAAAAAAAAAAATTATAGAAAGTGGCCCAAAAACCCCAAAAAGTTTTTTGGCGTATGCTTCAGGCCCAAAAGTCCTGGGTAGCCCAGATCTTCCCTGCCCCGGTACGCGTCACTCCCCCTTCCTGAGGCTGCCTCTATTTCACCTTCAGTTTATCTGTGAGCATCACCCGAGGTAGACATAAGCTGGTATTTTGAAATGTCCCTGTGCAGTATTTGTTAATTTACCCCCTTTTACTGTTTTGTAGCTTTAATTTTTTTATATAAATGTATGTTTGGTTCTTACTTTTAATTTTGGTTTTGGTTAAGAAGTATCCCCAAGGCTGTATACGTTCGTTTAATTTTTATATATAAATTAACAACATTTTGTAAAAAGGGGGTAACTTTGTACCTTGGCAGTTTAAATTGGAAAGCAAAAAATTTTGGGAACCACTGTTTTTAAAAAGGGGGGCCTTGAAGGAATGGGGGTTTTTGAAGGAATGAACCATTTAAAAGGAATGGAGCCTTGAAGGAATGAGTTGGGAAGGAATGAACTATAGGGGAATTAGCCATCAAAGGAATGAACCTTTTAAAAAGAAGGGGGCCTTAAAGGGGAATGGGATAGGGAAAGGAACCTTAGATGAATGGGTTTTTGGAAGGAAAAAATTCATGAAGGAATGAATTATAGAAGGGGACCCGAAAAAGGGACCTGACTGGTTTGGGTCATTGGTTTTTGAGTAAAGACTTGGACCTGTTTTTTGGGGTAAGACACAAAACCAACGGTTAAAATATCTTTATTATGAAACTTTCCCTACGGAAACTTCTTCAAAACAAGTACAGAAAAGTTGATAGAAGCAGAAAATGCCCGAAGACTATGTAATTATCCACACCCAAAAAAAGTTTTGGGGTGGTCAATTTAAATCTGGGGAAAAGGGATTGTTCCATGTTAAAACAATATGGGGGAAAAATGACAGGATGGAGCTTTTTTTTCCATTTTAAAAGTTCAATCTTTAGACACCCGCCAAAGGGGGTATCTTGTTTCAGACCTGCAATCTCTTCGACAACTTCCCACCGGGGAGAGGGGCTGGGGTTTTAGAGGGACCTGACCCCCCAGCATCTGATTCTTACCCCCCTGGGGGCCCACGTCTTCCTCTTGGCCTATAAAAATCCATCCTGTCATTTTCCTTTGTTTTATCTATGGGAAAAATGCCTTCTCCCGACTGAGGGGCTGACCATCAAAAATTTAAAGGGGGATGGACTGATTCATCGTCTTCAAAATATCTTCTTGCTTCTATCAAACCTTTTTTTTTTTGACTGAAAAGCCCGCGCGGCGAAAAATTTTTATAATAAAAATCCCTTTTTCCCTTTTTTATGCTTCCCCCAACCTGTCCGGGATTTTTTCCATTTTTTTAAATTTTAGCTTGGGCCCCCTCCCTTGGGGTAATGGGGCCCCACTGCAGTGTTCCTTCTTTTTTTATGTTCTTATGGAATGGAGCCATGAGGCAATGGGGCCTTGGGGGGGAAGGGGGGGAAGGGGGGGAAGGGAAAGGCCGGGGGCCCCCAAGAAAACATCCCCCCCAAAAACCCATCCCAGCAGACGTCTTCCACTTTCAGTAAAATAAAAAAAAAAAATTTGAGGAAACTCAGGGAAAAACTGGGTTAAACGGGGATCCCTCTTGATCTTGTCCTTTTACGACTTGGTAAAAAATATGGGGTCGCCTGCTGGTGTTGCCAAAAAGTCAAGACAAATAAAATCCATCCTTGCATCCCTAGGGCCGGGGGGTATCCATCCCTCTTGGGAAATTTTCCCTCCCTCTTGGGGTATCCATGCCTCTTAGGGGGATCCCCTAATTAGGGTTTTCCGCCCCCTTGGGGTTTTCCATGCCTCTTAGGGGTTTTCCCTTCCCCTTAGGGGGATCCCCTTTCCTCTTAGGGGGATCCATGCCTCATAGGGGTATCCATGCCTCTTAGGGGTTTTCCCTGCCTCTTAGGGGGATCCATTTCCTCTTAGGGGTATCCATGCCTCTTAGAAATTTCCCCCCCTCTTAGGGGGGGGTTTCCCGCCCCCTTAGGGGTATCCATGCCCCCATAAAAGGGAAAAATTTCCCTGCCCCCCTTTTGGGGGATCCATGCCTCTTAGGGGGGATCCCGCCTCTTAGGGGTATCCATTTCCTCTTGGAAATTTCCCCCTCTTGGGGAAAACCAAAATTTTTAGGGGGGATCCATGCCTCTTGGGGTATCCCTTTCCTCATGGGTGGTTTTCCCTGCCTCCCTTTGGGGATCCCCTGGGTTCAGGGGGGATCCATGTCTTGGGGGCTCCCTTCCCCGGGGGCCATGCCTCTTCGGGACATTTTTGCCCCCTTGGGGCATCCTGCCCCTCAGGGTATGACAAACAAATAATGGGGTTTTGAGACTCGATCTCTGGAAAAGTTTAAAAAAGTTGTTTTAGATTACAATCGACTGTCAGCTTTTTGTTTTCTTCTTACCTATATTGGGTTGAAAGTATGCATCACTTGAAATCATGCCTTTACCTAATGGTACTGGTGAAGTCATGCTGGTACCTAACAGTCTAAGAAATCACGCTGGTACCCAATAATCTGTTTAATCATGCTGGTACCTAACAGTTTGTGAAGTCATGCTGGTACCTAATGGGACTGGTGAAGTCATTTCGGGTTTCCCTTTGGGACTGGTGAAGTCATGCTGGTACCTTAAAATTTTTTTTAAATCATGCTTTCCTAACGGTATAGTGAAATCATGCTTTTGGGGGTAATTTAAAATTTCTAATTGGGAAATCATGCTGGTACCTAATAAAAACTGGTGAAGTCATGCTGGTCCTAATGGGACTGGTGAAGTCTTGGTACCTAAAACAGTACTAGTGAAGTCTGCTGGGGGCCTAATGGGACTGGTGAAGTCATGCGGTTCCCTAAAGGCACTGAAATCATGCTGGTGCCTAAAAAACTGGGTGTCATGCTGGTGCCTTTCAGGTGAAATCATGCTGGTCCTAAAGCCTTTTTGGGGAAGTCATGCTTTTGGGACCTAATGGCACTGGTGAAGTCGTTTTTGGGGCCTTGGGACTGGTGGGGTCATTTTTTTTCCTAATGGCACTGGTGGGAATCATGCCGGGACCTAATAGCACTTTGAATCATGCTTATACCTAATAGCACTGGTGAAGTCATGCTGGTACCTAATTTGCACTTTGGGGAAATCATTCCCGGTACCTAAAGGCACTGGGTGAATCTGTGGTACCTAATAACTGGGAGAAGTCATGCTGGTACCTAAAGGGGCCCGGTTTTAAGGGATGCCGGGGCCTAATGCCCCTGGTGAAGTTTTCCCGGTTTTCCCAAAGGGACTGGTAAGTCATGTGGGGACCTAATTGCACTGGGAAATCATTACCCTTTTTTTAAAGCACCCGGTGAATCATGCGGTACCTAATGGGATGGTGAAATCATGCGGTACCCTAATAGCACTGGTGAATCTTTTTGGTACCCCAATGGGACCCGGGGAAGTCATGCTGGTTTTAAAAGCCTAATTGAAATCTTCTTTTAAAAGCACTGGTAAATCATGCTGGTACCTTTGCACTAGTGAAGTCTTTTTGGTCCCCAATGGGACTGGGGGAAGTTTTTGTGCCCACTAGCACAGGAAATCCCGGGGGTATTTATGGTAATTTCCCCCGTCTGGGGAAAAACGGGCCCCTTTTGGGGAGTTCAAGTTTGGGCTTCAGGGGTTTTGGTTCCCTTTTAAAAAAATGGGGTGTGCCTTGAAGGCTGTCTCCCAGGCTTTGGGTCCCCGCATCCCCAGGCCTCCCCGGTGGATCAGGCCCCATCAACCCCATTGTTGCTCCCCGGCACATGTACCAAATTGCAAATCCCCCCCGGGTTTATCAGGTACAACTTTTTTGCTTATTCAGTTCCCTCTTAAAAACAGGGGGATCTTCTTAATCCCCCCATGAGATGGGAGGCTGTTGAACAATCTTGGGCCCCCTTTCCCCCTTTCTTAAATTTTTCTGAAAACACCTCATTTACCCTTCCCCAAAACATATAATCCCCCTAATTCGTGGAATCAAGGGGCCCCGGAAAACGGGGAAAAAAATGAAAAACAAAAGGGAAGGGGGAAAAGAGGTTACCCGACTCAGGTCCCAAAGCCACCCGGGTTTTACCAGAATCATTTAAACCCAACTCCTCCTCCAGATAATCTTAGAATCAGGTAAACCTTTTAGATAATTCCGCTTTCCAAAAAGATCATTTTAAATGACATCCCCGGGTAATACTTTTGGGAAGCCCCCTCCTTTCCCTACCTGGTGTGTGTGTGTGTGTGTGTGTGTGTGTGTGTGTGTGTGTGTGTGTGTGTGTGTGTGTGTGGGGTGTAAGGGGTGTGTAAGTGTTTTGTAAATGTGTGTGTGTGTGTGTGTGTGTGTGTTGGGGTGTGTGTAAGTGTGTGTGTGTTGGGGTAAGGGATTGTGTGTGTTTTGTGTGTGTGTGTGTGTTGTGTGTGTGTGGTGTGTGTGTGTGTGTGTGTGTGTACTCCCCCTAAAATTTTACTCACCTTTAATTTTTGGTTTTGGGGGCCGAGACTCAAAAACCCGGGCCTCTTCATGATCCTTCCCCCATCCTCTCTCTCTTTCCCAGGGTTTGTCCCTCTTCTTAAAACTATGTAGGTTTCCCGACTGGTGCTGCATCTCCCGTATGGGCCTAACATCACAGTGTACAGTGTCTTGAACGATTCTTTTTAAGGTATCGGAAAATTTCTCCCGGTTTTCCAGGCCCTATCTGAGGGGTTTTTTGGGTTTATGTGTTCCGGGGATTTGCTCGGTTTATGGTCCCCCCCGGTTTTTCCTGAGTTAGGTCTGTAGTCTTTTTTCCCCAACCTATCTCTGGTCTTCTTTGCCTTCCCAATCTTTGGCTTTGCGCCCTTTAGTTGAAATTGAAAGGCCCGTTACTGGACCTTCCCGCCCCCGGAAACTCTTTTCGGGCCGCCTAAAACCTCGTCCATTAAAAACTTAAACAACCCCATTAAAACTGCGAACAGGGCGCCCGGGGGTCTTTCCCTTCCTTTTTTCGTTCCCATATCCAAAAAAAGGGACGGTCCCCAAAACGGCCCCTTGGTTCCGCTCGTAACAGGCGCCCCCGGAACCTCTTACGTACCCGGGCTCTTGCTGCCTCCCCGTCAGGTTTCCCCTTTTCCCTTTCGTCCCCTTCCCCCCTTCGTGTCCCGATCCTCCCGCCTGCACTTTTAAACTCCGAGGGGAAATTTTCGGGGCCCTTTCCCGCAGTCTAGGGAAAACAAATCTACCCCCCCCCTCTCCTTCTTCTTCTGTTCCGTCATAAAACCAGGAGGGTTTTTTGATACAAAATTTTCCTTCCCCTGAACCCCTCCCGGTTTTGTTTTTAAAACTTTTACCTTTGGGGGTTGGCCCCCTCCCCCTGTAAACTTCTTTGGCTTTTTAAAGTTTCTTCAGGGACACAGGTCTGATTTGTGCCTCTTTCTTTTCTTTCTTAAAAATGGGGGCTAATTAGCTGTCTTCCATTTTTTCAGGTGTTTTCCTGTTTAAGGGGGTTGTTGGTTTTGGTTGGTTTGCTCATCCCTTTTCTGGACCCCAGGGGGATGTTGTCGGGCCCATCCCTTTTGGGGGTCAAAGGGCATTAAAACCCCACCCCCCCTCCCGTTTTTTGCCCACAAATTGGTTGGTATATTCCCCCTTAGTTTCCTTCTTTCTTCTTCCCGCCCCTTTCCCGTCTCTGTTAAAAAATTCCCGTTTTGTTTCAGCTCCTCCCATCCTCCCGATCATTTCTTTTAGTTCTCCCCCTTTGTCCTTTTTGATCACCTGGTTTTGTTTTTCTTCCTCCCATGTGGGTATTTTAAAAGTTTAAAATAATCTTTATTCTCGATGCTATTTCATTTTTTATACTGTCCTTTTGGGGCCCCCTCCTTCCTGGTCTCATTTCCCCCTGGCTAATTCCCCATTTTCGTTGTTTCCCCACCTGCTTTTTATTTCTCTGCACTTTGTTTTGCCCTTACCAGTCCCGGTGAACCAAGGGGCCGTCCCGTTTTCCCCTTTTTCCCCGGGGAAAAGACCCTTTCCCCTGCCTCCTTGCATTTTGTTGCTACATATTCCATCATTTCTTTTCCCTTTTTTGCCAGTTCTCCTTCCCCCGGGTCCCGGGAAGTTCTTCCCCCTTTAAAAACCCCTCTTTTATAATCAGGTTTTTTCCCCTTTCTCCTGTTATTTCTCCACTTTTACTCTACTTTTGGGACAGAACCACGTGGTCCGGCTCTGGGGACTCTCTTTAAAATTTCCCCGTTGAGGGTGCCCGGGGGAAATAAATTAATCTTGCTGGGTTTTTCCCTCCCCTTCCCTTGGATTCATAACATTAAAAATTTCCAGGGTTTTTCCCCCACGTCCCTGTCTTGTTTTCCCGGAAGTGGTCCGGTTTCCCCGTCAATCTCCCTGTGGTTAAAACCCCCTCCAAACAACTTTCTTCCCGCTGGGTAAATCCTTGCCCCCCAGCAAGTGTGTCCACCATTTTGTTTTCTTCTTTTTCCTCTCTTGGCCCCCCTGCAGTTCTTTGGGGGATTATCATCCCGCAATGACCCTTTTTTCCCCCGACTGAAGTGTACCTGCTATGTAGTCCCCTTTCTCCCCCTCCCCATCCCATTCCTTCCATTTTTTCAATTTCCATCTTCTTTTTTCAGGAAACAGCCCCCCCTCCCCCCCCTTTTCCCCTTTTCTGATCTCCGGGATCCTGGTAGGAAATTTATCTTTATTTTTCCCTGAGTTTTTTTTTCTGTCTGCTATGATGTCTGGGGGCTTTCTCATTGATTCTTTTTTCCCAAAATTTCCCCCCTTTTTATTCTTAAACCCTCTGCATTTTGTACCAAACCTTAACTTCTGTTCCCCTTCTTTAAATGTGGGGCGGGGGGGGAAACAGGGGGATCGGTGTGTGATGGGTTGGGTTTTGGGTTGTTCCCTTCCTTGGGGGGGTCTTGTGTGTGTGTGTGTGTGTGTGTGTGTGTGTGTGTGTTGTGTGTGTGTGTGTGTGTGTGTGTGTGTGTGTGTGAAATATCTACCAAAGGGTGGTACTTCCTGTGTAACCCGTAACTAGAACCCTTTCCCGGGTGTCTTTGAAAGTTTTCTTTGGAAATGGGGGAAAAATTTTTCAATTCATCATCCTTTTTACCAAGGGTTTCGTTCTACTGAACCATAGTGGAATGTTTGACAATATCATCACTCTACTGGGGTTGTCTGGGTACTGAACCATAGTGGAATGTTTGACAATATCATCTTTACTCTACTGGAAAAATTTTGTAGCTACTGAACCATGATGGAATGTTTGACAATATCATCATCCCCTCTGAAGTTTTCATAGCTACTTTTAAACCCTATTGGAAAGTTTGAAAAATATCATCCTCCCCACTACAAGTTTCGTGCTAGAAACCCTAGTGGAATGTTTGACAATATCATCCCCATACGAACCCCCTTTTTGGGAAACCCTAAAAAGGGAAAATTTTTACAATATCATCATCCCCTGGGAAACCCATTACCTTGGGTCCTTTAATCTCACCATTTTTTTTTGCAGGACTTTGGGCAGTGTGAACAGTCTTCCCCTATAAAGATCCCCAAATGCTGCATTTTTTTTAATTTTTTCAAAACAGACTTTGTTTATAAAACCCCAAAAAGACCTTGTTTATGAGGTAATGACCACACAACAGACCTTGGTGTTTAAGGAAAAATTTGGCCCCAAAGAATGATGATGAGGGGAAAAGGCCCTTTATGTGAGGTAAACAAGGGGCCTTATTTTTGGAAAATACCCCACAGACCCGGATTTATGAGGCCCAAAAATGACCCACACACAGACTTTGATGATGGGGGCAATAATGACCACACAACAACCTTGATGATGAGGCCCAAAAGGGGGAAAAACAAAGGGCCCTTATGATGAAGGAAAAATGGCCACCGATGAAAGTTTATTTTAAACCCCACAGACCTTGATGTGAGGCAATAAGCCACACAACAGACCTTTTATGATGGTTTAATGAACACACAGACCTTTATGGGAGAGGCAATGGCCCCCGAAACCCTTTTTGGTTTTAAACAACACACAGACCTTGTTGATGGTGCAAAAATTACCACACAGACCTTGGGAGGCAACCCAGACCTTGATGAGGGGGCAATAATGGCCACACACAGGCCTTTCTTGAGGAAAAATGCCCCACAGACCTTGGGTGATGAAAAACCAAGCCCACAGACCTTGGTATGGGCAATAAGCCACCCACAGCCGTGGTAGGGCAATAAGGGCCCGGGGCCCTGATATTTAAAGGGGGGCCCCACAGGCCTTGTGTTTTGGTTTTAAAAACTTTGTTTATAAAAGGGAAAAGAATTTAAACGCCTTAAGATGGGGCAATTGGGCCACACACAGTTGAAAGATGAGGGAATAATAACCCCCAGGCCAAAGTTTTGGTGGGGAAAAGCCAACAGACCTTGATGATGAGGCAATAATAATTTTAAAAGATGAAACAATAATGGCCACAGACCTTTATGATGGGGGGCAAAAGTGCTTTGACCTTGTGATGGGGCAATAATGAAACACGACCTTGAATGAGGGGGCTAATACCCCCGACCTTGATGAGAGGCAATAATTTTTTAAACCCCGATGAGCAATAATGGCCCCCCCCAGACCCCCTTTATGATGAGGCAATAATTTAAAACACAGACCCCCTTTATGATGAGGCAATAAGTTAAAACAGACCTTTGATAGGCAAAAATTTCCCCAAAAGTTATGATGAAAGGGAATAATGGCCCACACAGACCATGATAGACAATAAAAGGGGACACAAGACCCTATTCTTTTGGGTTTAATAACGGCCACATGGAGACTTTGTGTTGGTGCACCATTGCTCAGACATGGCTCCCCAACACACCATCTTCACCCCCCAACACACCCATCTTCACCCCCCAAACACCACCATCTTCCCCCTCCAACCCCACCATCTTCACCTACCAACACACACCATCTTCACCCACCAACACACATCTTCACCCCCCAAACACACACTCACTTCAACCATTACCTCAAAAAAACCAACAAAAATATGAGAAAATCATTATTGTTACGTAAAAAAGACGAAATGACTCTGTGATGATTCTGGTGTTAGACTCTCAGGTGTCTGGATCCAGACAGGGAGGGTAAACTCTTGGGAATAACTCTTAAGAAAGTCTCAAACAGCTCTTAACTTAATTCCCTTTCCCATTTTGGGCCGCCTAGTAACTAATTCCTGATTGGATAATCCACGCTAAGGTGGATCTCAAACCGGGGCCTCTGATTGGCAATACAGTGGACCCCGGTTAACGATATTTTCACTCCAGAAGTATGTTCAGGTCCCAGTGCGCAATTTTTTCCCCATAGAAATATTGTGAAGTAGTTTGGGCCCATTTCAGACCCCAAACATACATGTACAAACGCACTTACTAATTGGTTGCATTGGAGTAATCGTTATGCGGGCCCCTGTACTCTTAAAAGAGCATGGGGGGACCCCCTAGCAGGCCTACTGGTACACTCCTTTAAAAAACCCCATGTATTTCTCGAATAAGGATCTACACTGAATTTTATATTTTTCCCGAAATCGTTTGAAATAAATCACTGGGAGAGCTCCTTCCGGCTGAATAGAGAAAGATGACACTGGATATCACGATCCACAGCCTCTGAAAAGAGCAAATATGAGACCGGGGTGGAACCGGCACCAAATAACACAGCGTTATATGCAATGGGACTCACTTTATTTTGTATACAGATGGACGCTGCTCTATTATATTTCTGTCTCTCCTTCAATGGTGATCACTTCATCCACAACGACTATCTTTCTCAGCTCCAAGACTCTTATATCACAGGTGGTTTGTTAGTGATATATATATTATATATATATATATATATATATATATATATATATATATATATATATATATATATATATATATATATATATATATATATTTTTTTTTTATTATCACACCGATTCCCCCAAAGGCAGGGGCAAAAGAAAACTTTCACCATCATTCACCCCATCACTGTCTTCCAGAAGGGTGCTTTCCTACAGTTTTTAAACTGCAATTACTACCCCTCCTTGAGTGCAGGCACTGTCTTCCATCTCCAGGACTCAAGTCGGCCTGCCGTTTCCTGAATCCCTTCATAAATGTTTTGCTCCACTCAACAGCGTCAAGTATTAAAACCATTTGTCTCCATTCCTCTATCAAACACGCTCATGCCTGCTGGAAGTCCAAGCCCTCCCAAAACCCCCTTTTCCCCCCTCCTCAACCCTTCCTGGGACCCTACCCTTCCTTCCACTGCAGACTGATACACTCTTGAAGTCATTCTGTTTCCTCCATTCTCTCTACATTCAACCACCTCAACAACCCTTCCTCAGCCCTCTGGACAACAGTTTTGGTAATCCCGCACCTCCTCCTAACTTCCAAACTACGAATTCTCTGCATTATATTCACACCACACATTGCCCTCAGACATGACATCTCCACTGCCTCCAGCCTTCTCCTCGCTGCAACATTCATCACCCACGCTTCACACCCATATAAGAGCGTTGGTAAAACTATACTCTCATACATTCCCCTCTTTGCCTCCAAGGACAAAGTTCTTTGTCTCCACAGACTCCTAAGTGCACCACTCACTCTTTTTCCCTCATCAATTCTATGATTCACCTCATCTTTCTATATATATATATATATATATATATATATATATATATATATATATATATATATATATATATGCAATAAGATCACAGTAAACAGGTGATTTCAGAATATGCAAAACAACCACTCTGAAAGAATAGAGAAATTCCAAGCGCTTTCGTGACTACTCACATTATCAAGGAACTATGATAATGTGAGTAGTCACGAAAGCGCTTGGAATTTCTCTATTCTTTCAGAGTGGTTGTTTTGCATATATATATATATATATATATATATATATATATATATATATATATATATATATATATATATATATATATATATATATATATCTTCACTATTAGATGGGCAGGGGCGACAGAGTCGTAGGTGACTTGCCCATGTTTTTTCCCTCTTGCCTGGGACTCGAACCCTGGAGTAGGGGGGTGTGAGCGAGGGTGGAGCTGTTATGACCCCCTGAGGGCCACCTCCAATTAGAGAATGCAGATGAGTTAATTGGTGGAGATTACACCCGGGTCACAAAGGCTGCCAACACACGACGCTGTCCGTAGTGTAACGGCAGTTAATTATTAATAACAAGAGAGAGAGAGAGAGTGAGAGAGAGAGAGAGAGAGGGAGAGAGAGAGGGAGAGAGAGAGAGAGAGAGAGAGAGAGAGAGACTGAAGCAACATTTGAGAATATTCACAAAGGAAACGTTTCGACCGCCAGTGACTTCCTCAGTCCAATAAAGAGAACAGTGGAAGACACTAGAGGACAGGACCAGAGGTGCCATGATTACGACGTACAAAATACTTGATGAAATTGACTGGATGGACAGGAAGAGAGCGTCCTTACCATATTCAAGCCCCTTGTTACCAGGAGGGTATTCCGGGGGTCAACGCCCATGCGGCCTACACTCACGGTGGATCAAGGACTGATCAACCAGGCTGTTACTGCTGGTCACACGTAGTCCAATGTAGCCTGGCTCATCAGGTACTGACTTGAGGTATCTGTCTCGCTTCCTCTTGAGGCAGTCAGGGGTTTGGTAATCCCCTTATGCCTGGTGGGAGGCTGTTGAGCAGTCTTGGGCCCCAGACACTTACGGTGTTTTCCCTTGCTGCAAAATTCACAGCCACACTAGTCAACTAACACCCAGGTACCTACTATCACAACAGTACCTACTTACTGCTATGCGAACAGGGACAGCAGTTGTTATTAAAACCCAGGTACCTACTTACTGCTGGGTGAAGAGGGACAGCATGTGTAAGGTAACTAACACCCAGGTACCTACTAACTGCTAAGTGAACAGGCACAGCAGGTGTTAGGAAACACGCCCAGCATTTCCACCCGTATGGGGGATCGAACCACGAACGCTCAGTGTGTGAAGCAAGAGTGTTGTCAACTGGGCCACGGGACACCCCCATCCAACCAACTGCACAATCTCACAGAAGTAGCAGCAAATAGCTATTACGGTCGTTTATATAAGAGCTGCAAGAGGGGGTACCGACCTTATGGTGTGGAATTTTTAAAAGACATCAGGGCACCTCTGTCAGGCTGAGTCAGGAAGAGAAAGATTTGGCTTCGTGGGACTTTTCACGACATTTATTATATATATATATATATATATATATATATATATATATATATATATATATATATATATATATATATATATATATATATATATATATCTATATATATAATTTTATTAATGTGTTGAAGCTTGAGAAAGAGAGAGAGAGAGAGAGAGAGAGAGAGTGTACTCACCTATTTGTGGTTGCAAGGGTCGAGTCTTAGCTCCTGGCCCCGCCTCTTCACTGGTCGCTACTGGGTCCTCTCTCCCTGTTCCATGAGCTTGATCAAACCTCGCCTTAAAACTACATATGGTTCCCGCCTCCACTACGTCACTTTCTAGGCTGTGTGTGTGGTGTGTGTGTGTGTGGTGTGTGTGTGTGTGTGTGTGTGTGTGTGTGTGTGTGTATGTGTGTGTGTGTACTCATTTATGGTTGCAGAAGTCGATTCATAGCTCCTGGCTCCAAATCTTCCCTGGTCACTACTGGGTCTACTACTATTCTCCAGGAGCTTTATCGTACTTCTTCTTAAAGCTATGTATGGATTCTGCCTCCTCTACATCACTCTCAAGATTGTTCCACTTCATGACAACTCTATGACTGAAGAAATACTTCCTAACATCCCCGTGACTCTTCTGTGTAGGTGTGAAGATGTGACACGGCAACAAGAGGTCACAATCGGAAGTTGAAGACTCAGATGAGTCACAGGGATGTTGGGAAGTATTTCTTCAGCCACAGAGTAGTCAGGCCGTGGAATAGCCTAGAAAGTGACGTAGTGGAGGCGGGAACAATACATAGTTTTAAGGCGAGGTATGATAAAGCTCATGGGGCAGGGAGAGAGAGGACCTAGTAGCAATCAGTGAAGAGACGGGGCCAGGAGCTGTGACTCGACCCCTGCAACCACAAATAGGTGAGTACACACACACACACACACTCACACACACACACACACACACACACACACACACACAGGGGCCAGGAGCTAGGACTCGACCCCTGCAGCCTCAACTAGCTGAGTACATACACACAAAATCTTCACAATTTTCCAACGTCACTATTTCCTACACTCAACCACAAGACATCCGGTTGTGGTGTTTCTGTTTCTCCTCCCACAACCGTCTCTTCTCTGTCTCCTCGACCACGAGTCTCCTATACCAAGTCCGGCCCTGGATATATACACACAGTCGAATATCGGACTGTATATACATCGAAAGATGTACATCTTCCAGTGGATATTTCCAGGGGTCAAGACAGCCAGGGGTCTTCAGGACAACCAGGGGTCAAGACAGCCAGGGGTCTTCAGGACAACCAGGGGTCAAGACAGCCAGGGGTCTTCAGGACAACCAGGGGTCAACACAGCCAGGGGTCTTCAGGACAACCAGGGGTCAAGACAGCCAGGGGTCTTCAGGACAACCAGGGGTCAAGACAGCCAGGGGTCTTCAGGACAACCAGGGGTCAAGACAGCCAGGGGTCTTCAGGACAACCAGGGTTCAAGACAGCCAGGGGTCATCAGGACAACCAGGGGTCAAGACAGCCAGGGGTCTTATGCCTATTAAGATTTTGTTCGGATTTTTAACCCGGAGGGTTAACCCTCCCTACCCGAGGTAGGGAGGGTTAACTAGCCATAACCTGGGGTAGGGAGGGTTAGCCGCCCAGGATAACCTGGGGTAGGGAGGGTTAGCCAGCCATGATAACTTGGGGTAAGGAGGGTTAGCCAGCCATGATAACTTGGGGTAGGGAGGGTTAGCCAGCCATGATAACTTGGGGCAGGGAGGGTTAGCCAGCCATGATAACCCAAGAAAGTCAGTGCGTCAGGGAGGACCTGGAGGTTACCTGGAGGTTATTCCGGGGATCAACGCCCCCGCGGCCCAGTCCATGACCAGGACTCCCGATGGATCAGGGCCTGATCAACTAGGCTGTTACTGCTGGCCGCACGCAGTCCAACGTACGAGCCACAGCCCGGCTGATCCGGCATTGACTTTAGGTATCTGTCCAGCTCTCTCTTGAAGGCAGCCAGGGGCTTATTGGCAATTCCCCTAATGCTTGATGGGAGGCTGTTGAACAGTCTTGGGCCCCGGACACTTATGGTGTTTTCTCTTAGTGTACCAATGGCGCCCCTACTTTTTATTGGGGGCATTTTGCATCGCCTGCCCAGTCTTTTACTTTCGTAGGGAGTGATTTCTGTGTGCAGATTTGGGACCATTCCTTCCAAGATTTTCCAAGTGTAGATTATGATATATCTCTCCCTCCTGCGTTCCAACGAGTACAAGTCAAGTGCTTCCAAGCGTTCCCAGTAGTTAAGGTGCTTGACAGAACTTATACGTGCAGTAAAGGATCTCTGTACACTCTCTAGATCTGCGATTTCACCTGCTTTGAATGGAGATGTTAATGTACAGCAGTATTCCAGCCTAGAGAGAACAAGTGATTTGAAAAGGATCATCATGGGCTTGGCCATCTCTCGTTTTGAAAGTTCTCATTATCCATCCCATCATTTTCTTTGCACGTGCGATCGTGGCACTGTTGTGATCCTTGAAAGTGAGATCCTCAGACATTACTACTCCCAGGTCCCTTACATTATTTTTCCGCTCTATTGTATGGCCGGAGTCAGTAGTATACTCTGTTCTAGTTATTATCTCCTCCAGTTTTCCATAACGGAGTAGTTGGAATTTGTCCTCATTGACTGTCTTATCATTCAATCTTGTCCCCCAGGATGCCACCCACACCAATTAGCTAACACCCATGTACCTACTTAACTGCTAGGTGAACAGTGACAGCAGGTGTAAGGTAACTAACATCCAGGTACCTACCTGCTACCTGGAGGGTATTCCGAGGATCAACGCCCCCACGGCCCGGTCCACCAGGCCTCCCGGTGGATCAGGGCCTGATCAACGAGGCTGTTACTGCTGGCCGCATGTAGTCCAACGTATGAACCACAGCCCGGCTGATCCGGCACTAAGTATCTGTCCAGCTCCTTCTTGAAGACAACCAGGGGTCTATTGTCAGTCCCCTTATGGCTGGTGGGAGGCTGTTAAACAGTCTTGGGCCCAGGACATTTACCGTTTTCTCTTAGTGTACTAATGGCGCCCCTACTTTTCACTTGGTATCGTCTGCCAAGTCTTATGCTTTCGTAGGGAGTGATTTCTGTGTGTAGGTTAGGGACCAGTCCCTCCAGAATCTTCCAGGTGTAGATTATGATGTAACTCTCTCGCCTGCGCTCTAGTGAATACAAGTTAAGTGCTTACAGGCGCTCCCAGTAGTTAAGGTGCTTGACAGAACTTATACGTGCAGTAAAGGATCTCTGTACATTCTCTAGCTCTGCAATTTCACCTGTCTTGAATGGAGATGTTAATGTACAGCAGTATTCTAGCCTAGAGAGAACAAGTGATTTAAAAAGGATCACTGGCTTAGCATCTCTTGTCTTGAATATTCTCATTATCCATCCTATCAGTTTCCTAACAGATGTGATAGTGGCATTGTTGTGGTCCTTGACGGTGAGATCCTCTGACATTACCACTCCCAGGTCTCTCACATTACTCAGTCCTAGTTATTATTTCCTGCAGTTTTCCATAACGAAGTAGTTGGAATTTGTCTTCACTGAACATCATATTGTTCTCTGTTGCCCACTGGAAAACTTGGTTTATATCTTCTTGGAACTTTGTCGTGTCCTCAGTGGGTGACGCTCTCATGCAAAGGATGATATCACAGTGGTCCAGTAGTTGTGAGAGGCAGGAGGGACCATCAAAGACCATATCATAGTGGTCCAGTAGTTGTGAGAGGCAGGAGTGACCATCTAAGACCAAGTCATAGTGGTCCAGTAGTTGTGAGAGGAAGGGAGGGACCATCCAATACCATATCATAGTGGTCCAGTAGTTGTGAGAGGCAGGAGCGACCATCCAAGACCATGTCATAGTGGTCCAGTAGTTGTGAGAGGCAGGAGCGACCATCCAAGACCATATCATAGTGGTCCAGTAGTTGTGAGAGGCAGGAGCGACCATCCAAGACCATATCATAGTGGTCCAGTAGTTGTGAGAGGCAGGAGCGACCATCCAAGACCATATCATAGTGGTCCAGTAGTTGTGAGAGGCAGGAGCGACCATCCAAGACCATATCATAGTGGTCCAGTAGTTGTGAGAGGCAGGAGCGACCATCCAAGACCATATCATAGTGGTCTAGTAGTTGTGAGAGGCAGGAGTGACCATCCAAGACCATGTCATAGTGGTCCAGTAGTTGTGAGAGGCAGGAGCGACCATCCAAGACCATATCACAGTGGTCCAGTAGTTGTGAGAGGCAGGAGCGACCATCCAAGACCATATCATAGTGGTCCAGTAGTTGTGAGAGGCAGGAGCGACCATCCAAGACCATATCATAGTGGTCCAGTAGTTGTGAGAGGCAGGAGTGACCATCCAAGACCATGTCATAGTGGTCCAGTAGCTGTGAGAGGCAGGAGCGACCATCCAAGACCATGTCATAGTGGTCCAGTAGTTGTGAGAGGCAGGAGCGACCATCCAAGACCATGTCATAGTGGTCCAGTAGTTGTGAGAGGCAGGAGCGACCATCCAAGACCATGTCATAGTGGTCCAGTAGCTGTGAGAGGCAGGAGCGACCATCCAAGACCATGTCATAGTGGTCCAGTAGTTGTGAGAGGCAGGAGCGACCATCCAAGACCATGTCATAGTGGTCCAGTAGTTGTGAGAGGCAGGAGCGACCATCCAAGACCATGTCATAGTGGTCCAGTAGTTGTGAGAGGCAGGAGCGACCATCCAAGACCATGTCATAGTGGTCCAGTAGTTGTGAGAGGCAGGAGCGACCTGCTCTGAACCCAAGTTGCCCTGGATTGTGCAAGTGTTGGGAATCCAAGAGGTTTGCAATCCTACTTCTTAGAACTCTTTCAAAGATTTTTATGATGTGGGACGTTAAAGCTATTGGTCTATAGTTCTTAGCTACTGCTTTGCTGCCACCTTTATGGAGTGGGGCTATATCTGTTGTTTTTAGTGACTGTGGAATCTCGCCTGTGTCTAAGCTCCTCCTCCATAACATACTTAGGGCCCGTGAGAGGGGTTTCTTGCAGTTCGTAATGAACATCGAGTTCCACAAGTCTGAGCCTGGGGCTGAGTGTATGGGCATGTCGTCGATGGCTTTCTCAGAGTCTAGTGGAGTTAGGGTTATGTCATCAATCTGGCCTACATTGGCAGGGTTTTGAGGCTCATTCATGAAAAAATTGTTTGGATTGTCTATGTTTAAACTGGTTAGTGTCTCACTGAACCATACCCCCGGCCGGGATTGAACCCGCGGTCATAGAGTCTCAAAACTCCAGCCCGTCGCGTTAGCTGGAGATTCGTCTGTAAAAACTTGCATTTGTGGTCACAGAGGTGCCTGTGCTAACTTTCCTATGGTGTAGAAATATACCTAGTTGGATGAATCTTATTGTGGCTAGCTGGTCTAGTGGCTAACGCGACGGGCTGGAGTTTTGAGACTCTATGACCGCGGGTTCAATCCCGGCCGGGGGTATGGTTTATTTGCAATCGTGTCATTACGATTTCTTAAGTCAGTCGTCTCACTGAACACTGAGTCATACTGCAATTTCAGTAACTCACTTATTTCTGTTGTCGACTGTGTAAGATGCATCTTGTCTGAGTAAGAGCTCTATACTAGAAGTGGTTTTTGACTTGTTTTTGGCATATGAAAAGAAATATTTCGAATTTCTTTCAATTTCACTAAACGCTTTTAGCTCCTCTTGTCTCACCTGGATCCTGTATGAGTCCTTTAACTTGAGCTCAATATTTCCCAGTGCTCTGGTTAGCGCTTCATTCCGTGTTGCAGATAATCTAGCATTCTTGAGTCGTATTGAGATTTCAGTATCTCGCTCATTTCTTTGTCATCTTCGTCTTGGTCTCCCTCAGGAACACACAACACGTCCGGGGTTGCTGGCGAACTCAACACTCTGTGTACATCCGGATCACCGGGCGAAAATTGTGCTACCACCACTGGTGGTTGGTGGCAGTTGGCTCTACCACCACCACCTGTGGTGAGTAATGGTGCTGGTGCTTGTGTTCGTTCGTAATAAGATAAGGTAAGATTTCGTTCGGATTTTTAACCCCGGAGGGTTAGCCACCCAGGATAACCCAATAAAGTCAGTGCGTCATCGAGGACTGTCTAACTTATTTCCATTGGGGTCCTTAATCTTGTCCCCCAGGATGCGACCCACACCAGTCGACTAACACCCAGGTACCTATTTGCTGCTAGATGAACAGGACAATAGGTGTAAGGAAACGTGTCGAAATGTTTCCACCCGACGGGAATCGAACCCGGGCTCTCCGTGTGTGAAGCGGGAGCTTTAGCCACCAGGCCACCGGGCCACCATCCAAGTGGTGGTAGTAGTGGTAGGTGGTGCTTGTAGTCGTGGTGATAGTGGTAGGGATGGATGGTGGTAGTGGGTGACAGTGGAATGTAGTGGTGGTGGTTGTGGTAGTGACTGTTGTGGTTTTCCGGGACTTTCCAATCAGCTGCGTTCTCCCTATCATGTGCTGAAGGAAGGTAGGAAGAAGGGAGGGAAGGAGAGGGAGGGAAGGAGATGGAGGGAAGGAGAGGGAGGGAAGGAGAGGGAGGGAAGGAGAGGGAGGGAAGGAGAGGGAGGGAAGGAGAGGGAGGGAAGGAGGGAAGGAGAGGGAGGGAAGGGAAAAGGGTGGGAGAGCACCAATAGATTTTTCTTTACAAAAACTAGATACATCAACAGTGTGTTGCTACACAGTTACACAGTGGGAACACCAGCAGTGTGCCGCTACAGTTACACAGTGGGAACACCAGCAGTGTGCTGCTACAGTTACACAGTGGGAACACCAGCAGTGTGTTGCTACAGTTACACAGTGGGAACACCAGCAGTGTGCTGCTACAGTTACATAGTGGGAACACCAGCAGTGTGTTGCTACAGTTACACAGTGGGAACACCAGCAGTGTGTTGCTACACAGTTACACAGTGGGAACACCAGCAGTGTGTTGCTACACAGTGGGAACACCAGCAGTGTGTTGCTACACAGTGGGAACACCAGCAGTGTGTTGCTACACAGTTACACAGTGGGAACACCAGCAGTGTGTTGCTACAGTTACACAGTGGGAACACCAGCAGTGTGCTGCTACAGTTACACAGTGGGAACACCAGCAGTGTGCTGCTACAGTTACACAGTGGGAACACCAGCAGTGTGTTGCTACAGTTACACAGTGGGAACACCAGCAGTGTGTTGCTACACAGTTGCACAGTGGGAACACCAGCAGTGTGCTGCTACAGTTACACAGTGGGAACACCAGCAGTGTGCTGCTACAGTTACACAGTGGGAACACCAGCAGTGTGCTGCTACACAGTTACACAGTGGGAACACCAGCAGTGTGCTGCTACACAGTTACACAGTGGGAACACCAGCAGTGTGCTGCTACAGTTACACAGTGGGAACACCAGCAGTGTGTTGCTACAGTTACACAGTGGGAACACCAGCAGTGTGTTGCTACAGTTACACAGTGGGAACACCAGCAGTGTGCTGCTACAGTTACACAGTGAGAACACCAGCAGTGTGTTGCTACAGTTACACAGTGGGAACACCAGCAGTGTGTTGCTACAGTTACACAGTGGGAACACCAGCAGTGTGTTGCTACAGTTACACAGTGGGAACACCAGCAGTGTGTTGCTACACAGTTACACAGTGGGAACACCAGCAGTGTGCTGCTACAGTTACACAGTGGGAACACCAGCAGTGTGTTGCTACAGTTACACAGTGGGAACACCAGCAGTGTGCTGCTACAGTTACACAGTGGGAACACCAGCAGTGTGTTGCTACACAGTTACACAGTGGGAACACCAGCAGTGTGCTGCTACAGTTACACAGTGGGAACACCAGCAGTGTGTTGCTACAGTTACACAGTGGGAACACCAGCAGTGTGTTGCTACAGTTACACAGTGGGAACACCAGCAGTGTGTTGCTACACAGTTACACAGTGGGAACACCAGCAGTGTGCTGCTACACAGTTACACAGTGGGAACACCAGCAGTGTGCTGCTACAGTTACACAGTGGGAACACCAGCAGTGTGCTGCTACAGTTACACAGTGGGAACACCAGCAGTGTGCCGCTACAGTTACACAGTGGGAACACCAGCAGTGTGCTGCTACAGTTACACAGTGGGAACACCAGCAGTGTGTTGCTACAGTTACACAGTGGGAACACCAGCAGTGTGCTGCTACAGTTACACAGTGGGAACACCAGCAGTGTGCTGCTACACAGTTACACAGTGGGAACACCAGCAGTGTGTTGCTACACAGTGGGAACACCAGCAGTGTGCTGCTACAGTTACACAGTGGGAACACCAGCAGTGTGCTGCTACAGTTACACAGTGGGAACACCAGCAGTGTGCTGCTACAGTTACACAGTGGGAACACCAGCAGTGTGTTGCTACAGTTACACAGTGGGAACACCAGCAGTGTGTTGCTACAGTTACACAGTGGGAACACCAGCAGTGTGCTGCTACACAGTTACACAGTGGGAACACCAGCAGTGTGTTGCTACACAGTTACACAGTGGGAACACCAGCAGTGTGTTGCTACACAGTTACACAGTGGGAACACCAGCAGTGTGTTGCTACACAGTTACACAGTGGGAACACCAGCAGTGTGCTGCTACAGTTACACAGTGGGACCAACAGCAGTGTGTTGCTAGTGGGAACACAGTTACACAGTTACACAGTGGGAACACCAGCAGTGTGTTGCTACACAGTTACACAGTGGGAACACCAGCAGTGTGTTGCTACACAGTTACACAGTGGGAACACCAGCAGTGTGTACAGTGCTACACAGTTACACAGTGGGAACACCAGCAGTGTGCTGCTACAGCTACAGCAGTGTACACAGTTACACAGTGGGAACAACAGCAGTGTGTTGCTACACAGTTACACAGTGGGAACACCAGCAGTGTGCTGCTACACAGTTACACAGTGGGAACACCAGCAGTGTGCTGCTACACAGTTACACAGTGGGAACACCAGCAGTGTGCTGCTACAGTTACACAGTGGGAACACCAGGGTCCTCCTATAAAGTGTTCCCATAATATTAAGTAATGGTGTGAGGTAATCAGTCCCTCAGCCCAGGTGACAGCACCGTAGTCTGGCAGACTCAAGCTCTGGCAGGAACCTCAGTCGAGAACCACACACATGTGCAACACCTGGGAGTCCTTTATTTGTAGGCGTCTCGACATTCAGTGGCTTTATCAGTGTAATTAAAGGACTGGGGGACTAATTACCTCATCTTCCACTAGCTTGGGGACCGATTACCTCATTCTCCACTAATTGCTGTATTAACTAATCATATTTATAACCAGTTGTATAATGAGTTGTTTAGAAAGAAAAGTTGTATTTTTCATGTTACCGTATCAGAGAGAAAGAGAAAGAGAGAAAGAGAGAGAGAGAAAGAGAGAAAGAGAGAGAGAGAGAAAGAGAGAGAGAGAGGAAGAGTGGGTGGGAGGGAAGTAGTGGAAAAGTAATTCTATCTCTTAACTCCCCCACTCACTGGCACACACCGCATTACTCTCTCACGTGTTCCTACTGAGGAAGGGAACTTCTCTGTACAGTCTTCTAAAAGCCATTTACATTATATTGGGCCTGACAGAATAACTCGCGAGTTATTTTAGGTAATTTAGCATTTGCATAGCTCCTGATGACGCACGAAGACGCGTGAAAGTACCTGAGCTTAAGTGTCCAACCCGCGGGGCTTGTCTGGCAGCGTTAAGATCACCTGTATACCTGGAGTACACCTGGCCAGGTGGACAGGGACAGAATATTTCAGAGATGGGACACAGCAACAATGAGACACAGCAACAATGGGACACAGCAGCAAGGGGACACAACAACAAGGGGACACAGCAACAATGGGACACAGCAGCAAAGGGACACAACAAGGGGACACAGCAACAATGGGACACAGCAGCAAGGGGACACAACAACAAGAGGACACAACAACAATGGGACACAGCAGCAAGGGGACACAGCAACAAGGGGACACAGCAACAAGGGGACACAGCAACAAGGGGACACAGCAGCAAGGGGACACAGCAACAAGGGGACACAGCAACAAGGGGACACAGCAGCAAGGGGACACAGCAACAAGGGGACACAGCAACAAGGGGACACAGCAGCAATGGGACACAGCAGCAAGGGGACACAGCAGCAAGGGGACACAGCAACAAGGGGACACAGCAACAAGGGGACACAGCAACAAGGGGACACAGCAACAAGGGGACACATCAACAAGGGGACACAGCAGCAAAGGGACACAGCAACAAGGGGACACAGCATCAAGGGGACACAGCAACAAGGGGACACAGCAGCAACAACAAGGGGACACAGCAACAAGGGGACACAGCAACAAGGGGACACAGCAACAAGGGGACACAGCAACAAGAGGACACAGCAGCAAGCAACAAGGGGGACACAGCAACAAGGGGACACACAGCACAGCAACAAGGGGACACAAGGGGACACAGCAGCAAGGGGACACAGCAACAAGGGGACACGGCAACAAGGGGACACAGCAACAAGGGGACACAGCAACAAGGGGACACAGCAACAAGGGGACACAGCAACAAGGGGACACAGCAGCAAGGGGACACAGCACCAAGGGGGCACAGCAGCAAAAGGACACAGCAACAACGGGACACAGCAACAAGGGGACACAGCAACAAGGGGACACAGCAACAAGGGGACACAGCAACAAGGGGACACAGCAGCAAGGGGACACAGCAACAAGGGGACACAGCAACAAGGGGGCACAACAGCAAGGGGACACAGCAACAAGGGGACACAACAAGGGGACACAACAAGGGGACACAACAAGGGGACACAGCAACAAGGGGACACAGCAACAAGGGGACACAGCAACAAGGGGACACAAGGGGACACAGCAACAAGGGGACACAGCAACATGAGGACACACCAACAAGAGGACACAACAAGAGGACACAACAAGGGGACACAACAAGGGGACACAGCAACAAGGGGACACAACAAGGGGACACAACAAGGGGACACAGCAACATGAGGACAAAACAACAAGAGGACACAACAAGAGGACACAACAAGTGGACACAGCAACAAGGGGACACAACTGGAAGTTTAAAACTCATCTGAGTCATAGGGATGTCAGGAAGTACTTCTTCAGCCACAGAGTTGTCAAAAAGTGGAACAATCTGGAGAGTGATGTAGTGGAGGCAGGATCCATACATAGCTTTAAAAAGAGGTACGATAAACCTCATGGAGCAGGGAGAGAGTGGACTTAGTAGTGACCAATGAAGAGGCAAAGCCAGGAGCTGTGACTCTACCCCTGCAACCACGATTAGGCGAGTACACACACAACGTATGCAAAACTCCAGACGTTTCGCACACGCTGTACTCAGAGCGAAACGTTGTCCAAATAACACATTTTTTCCACATTCAATTGAAAAAATTACAAAAATTTTAGCAGTACACACGACGAAAAGTCTTTCAGTTCCTGTTCAGTTTTGGCCGAACTTTTTTGGTCAATTTCAATCGCAAAAAAAATTTACACTCTATAGAGAATAGTTTTATATTTTGTGTACCTCATATCCATCCTGTGGATGGTAGTGGCTAGTTTGTGTACCTCATATCCATCCTGTGGATGGTAGTGGCTAGTTTATTGTGTACCTCATATCCATCCTGTGGATGGTAGTGGCTAGTTTATTGTGTACCTCATATCCATCCTGTGGATGGTAGTGGCTAGTTTATTGTGTACCTCATATCCATCCTGTGGATGGTAGTGGCTAGTTTATTGTGTACCTCATATCCATCCTGGGGGATGGTAGTGGCTAGTTTATTGTGTACCTCATATCCATCCTGTGGATGGTAGTGGCTAGTTTATTGTGTACCTCATATCCATCCTGTGGATGGTAGTGGCTAGTTTATTGTGTACCTCATATCCATCCTGTGGATGGTAGTGGCTAGTGGCTAGTTTGTGTACCTCATATCCATCCTGTGGATGGTAGTGGCTAGTTTATTGTGTACCTCATATCCATCCTGTGGATGGTAGTGGCTAGTTTGTGTACCTCATATCCATCCTGTGGATGGTAGTGGCTAGTTTATTGTGTACCTCATATCCATCCTGTGGATGGTAGTGGCTAGTTTATTGTGTACCTCATATCCATCCTGTGGATGGTAGTGGCTAGTTTATTGTGTACCTCATATCAATCCTGTGGATGGTAGTGGCTAGTTTATTGTGTACCTCATATCCATCCTGTGGATGATAGTGGCTAGTTTATTGTGTACCTCATATCCATCCTGTGGATGATAGTGGCTAGTTTATTGTGTACCTCATATCCATCCTGTGGATGATAGTGGCTAGTTTATTGTGTACCTCATATCCATCCTGTGGATGATAGTGGCTAGTTTATTGTGTACCTCATATCCATCCTGTGGATGATAGTGGCTAGTTTATTGTGTACCTCATATCCATCCTGTGGATGGTAGTGGCTAGTTTATTGTGCACCTCATATCTATCCTGTGGATGGTAGTGGCTAGTTTATTGTGGACCTCATATCCATCCTGTGGATGGTAGTGGCTAGTTTATTGTGGACCTCATATCTATCCTGTGGATGGTAGTGGCTAGTTTGTTGTGTACCTCATATCCATCCTGTGGATGGTAGTGGCTAGTTTATTGTGGACCTCATATCTATCCTGTGGATGGTAGTGGCTAGTTTACTGTGTACCTCATATCCATCCTGTGGATGGTAGTGGCTAGTTTGTGTACCTCATATCCATCCTGTGGATGGTAGTGGCTAGTTTATTGTGTACCTCATATCCATCCTGTGGATGGTAGTGGCTAGTTTATTGTGTACCTCATATCCATCCTGTGGATGGTAGTGGCTAGTTTATTGTGTACCTCATATCCATCCTGTGGATGGTAGTGGCTAGTTTATTGTGTACCTCATATCCATCCTGTGGATGGTAGTGGCTAGTTT
This sequence comes from Cherax quadricarinatus, assembly GCF_038502225.1. Classification (NCBI taxonomy): domain Eukaryota; kingdom Metazoa; phylum Arthropoda; class Malacostraca; order Decapoda; family Parastacidae; genus Cherax; species Cherax quadricarinatus. The sequence goes on along the minus strand of NC_091388.1, from coordinate 11,089,834 downwards.
ATTGTGTACCTCATATCCATCCTGTGGATGGTAGTGGCTAGTTTATTGTGTACCTCATATCCATCCTGTGGATGGTAGTGGCTAGTTTATTGTGTACCTCATATCCATCCTGTGGATGGTAGTGGCTAGTTTATTGTGTACCTCATATCCATCCTGTGGATGGTAGTGGCTAGTTTATTGTGTACCTCATGTCCATCCTGTGGATGGTAGTGGCTAGTTTATTGTGTACCTCATATCCATCCTGTGGATGGTAGCGCAAAAGCATATGGATACACAATAGGCCTAGGAACTAGGCCCCACAAGGGTTAACAGGACTACATCTGGATTTATATCTCCCGTTGCGTTACCTGTTACAAGCAAATTTAAGAAATTTGCTTAATATATCTGCTATCTTACCTTTATTAACAAGATATCGTGATGTATCACATACAATAAGATCACAGTAAACAGGTGATATTACAATATGTAAAACAACCACTGTGAATAAACAGCGAAATTCCAAGCGCCCTCGTGACTTCTCACATTATCAAGGAACTATCCAGACTACATTTTCCTTTCCTTGTACGTAATGTTACCTCGTACGGGATATCTTCTCGTACCACGTAGTGACCTCCTCACCCGCTGCCAGCAACACTAGTCACGTTGATCCGTGACCACCTTTCTCCTCGTTATTTACCAATGTGGTGTGTCAGGTAAGCTCTCATTACGTCAACGTACCTGTAGCGACTTCCGCGGGTCAACACACCTTGCGGTACTGCCCAAGACCAGGAGTCCTGCTTGCTGGCTTGACCCATCAGGCTGTTAGTGCTCGTAGCAGCCAAAAGGACCACTGGCGAAAGGATAGGGTGTCAAGATATACAGTACGTTAAACTCTATGTAGAGCTTTATCATGTTTCACTCTGTGTAGAGCTTTATCAAGTCACGTTTCACTCTGTGTAGAGCTTTATCAAGTCACGTTTCACTCTGTGTAGAGCTTTATCAAGTCATGTTTCACTCTGTGTAGAGCTTTATCAAGTCATGTTTCACTCTGTGTAGAGCTTTATCAAGTTATGTTTCACTCTGTGTAGAGCTTTATCATGTTTCACTCTGTGTAGAGCTTTATCAAGTTATGTTTCACTCTGTGTAGAGCTTTATCAAGTTATGTTTCACTCTGTGTAGAGCTTTATCAAGTTATGTTTCACTCTGTGTAGAGCTTTATCAAGTTATGTTTCACTCTGTGTAGAGCTTTATCAAGTTATGTTTCACTCTGTGTAGAGCTTTATCAAGTTATGTTTCACTCTGTGTAGAGCTTTATCATGTTTCACTGTGTAGAGCTTTATCAAGTCATGTTTCACTCTGTGTAGAGCTTTACCAAGTTATGTTTCACTCTGTGTAGAGCTTTATCAAGTTACGTTTCACTCTGTGTAGAGCTTTATCAAGTTATGTTTCACTCTGTGTAAAGCTTTATCAAGTTACGTTTCACTCTGTGTAGAGCTTTATCAAGTTACGTTTCACTCTGTGTAGAGCTTTATCAAGTTACGTTTCACTATGTGTAGAGCTTTATCAAGTTACGTTTCACTCTGTGTAGAGCTTTATCAAGTTGTTTCACTCTGTGTAGAGCTTTATCAAGTTACGTTTCACTCTGTGTAGAGCTTTATCAAGTTACGTTTCACTCTGTGTAGAGCTTTATCAAGTTACGTTTCACTCTGTGTAGAGCTTTATCAAGTTATGTTTCACTCTGTGTAGAGCTTTATCAAGTTATGTTTCACTCTGTGTAGAGCTTTATCAAGTTATGTTTCACTCTGTGTAGAGCTTTATCAAGTTACGTTTCACTCTGTGTAGAGCTTTATCAAGTTATGTTTCACTCTGTGTAGAGCTTTATCAAGCCATGTTTCACTGTGAAGAGTATCTTTATAAAGTCACAACTTGATGAAGATATAGATGGAGCGAAACATCGTCTTGACAACATTGGAAACATCGCCCTGTCCTCCAAGAACGTTCACTTTCCAACGAATCACAGATCGTTTAACCACGCCAGAATTAACAGGCTAAGAAAATTTAATGTTCATTCTCCATGTTTAAGATAAACGCAAATTCACCCGCGTTTACTTACGATTAACGTACGATAAGTATAAACTGGCTTACGTCTGGCAGGGAGGTGTTGGGTAGTCCCTTAAGTACGTCCGTATTCCAACGTTGTTGCAGGACCGATTTGCAGACTTGTTGCGGTCGGAAATCTATTTGCAGAAGCAACAAGCTTTAGCAATTGTGCAGTTACTGTCTTGCAACATTGCATAGCTCCTGACGAAGCACAAGAGTGCGAAAGATCCGGATATATGTATATCATTGAGTATTTTTCATATAGTTCTGTGTAATTGGTGTGGGCTACACACAGGTGCTGCGTACTCCTGAGTTCATCAAACTGTGTTGAATATCACCTTGAAGATTTATATCTCAGTTTCCCGTCATTGTAACTCTAACTAGTCAAATATCCTGTGTTAATATTATTGTTTGTGTCTTGAAGATGACAGGTAAGGTATTGCGTTTATTCTCGTACGTTTTTCTTAACATGGTATCCAGAGTTGTTGACAGTTCCGCTGGTAATGTTTACCTATGTCTTCTTTCTCTTCATCTACACCGTCTACGAACTTCAGTTCGACTTGTTCTCGTCTTATTGTGGTTGGGAATCATTGACAAGGTGGGACTGGGTGCTCCCTATAGTGTGTCAGTAACAGCTGGGACCAAGGATCCAGCCTCAAGCTATTGTGTACACTCCCCTTGATGGTTTGTCTGTCACCCTGACTCTTCTCTTTCTCTGTTTCAGCAATTACTTTATTCACTCCACTGCTCTTCTGGATATACCGGCTTTGTGTGTGTGTGTGTGTGTGTGTGTGTGTGTGTGTGTGTGTGTGTGTGTGTGTGTGTGTGTGTGTGTGTGTGTGTGTGTGTCTGAGATACAGAGATGTCACCTGTTCGTAGCCAAAGCAAAACAATGTTGGTAGTACTCACTATTTATGGTTGCAGGAGGTCGGGTCACAGCTCCTGGCTTGTGTGTAATCTATCCTAATCCACCAATATCTAACCCATCACAGACCTTCTTCAACCTTATCCAATTCCTTTGAGCTGTGTTCCGCAAACCTTTCCAATCTTCCCATTTAAACAATTACACAGAGAAAAACCGTAGAATCATCCCAGTTAACATGAAGATTACTGGACTTAACATGTTAAAATTCTATGTAACACAATATTATGTAACACAATATTATGTAACACAATATTATGTAACACAATATTATGTAACACAATACTATGTAACACAATACCATGTAACACAATACTATATAACACAATACTATGTAACACAATACTATGTAAAACAATGCTATGTAACAATACTATGTAACACAATACTATGTAACACAATACTATGTAACACAATACTATGTAACACAATACTATGTAACACAATACTAAGTAACACAATACTATGTAACACAATACTATGTAACACAATACTATGTAACACAATACTATGTAACACAATACTATGTAACACAATACTATGTAACACAATACTATGTAACACAATACTAAGTAACACAATACTATGTAACACAATACTATGTAAAACAATGCTATGTAACACAATACTATGTAACACAATACTATGTCACACAATACTATGTCACACAATACTATGTAACACAATACTATGTCAAACAATACTAAGTAACACAATACTATGTAAAACAATGCTATGTAACACAATACACAAATAACCCGCACATAAAAGAGAGAAGCTTACGACGACGTTTCGGTCCGACTTGGACCATTGACAAAGTCAATGACTTTGTCAATGGTCTAAGTCGGACCGAAACGTCGTCGTAAGCTTCTCTCTTTTATGTGCGGGTTATTTGTGTATCGTTCGAGTCACGGTATTGTGCCTTTTGTTATCTATGTAACACAATGCTATGTAACACAATACTATGTAACACAATACTATGTAACACAATACTATGTAACACAATACTATGTAACACAATACTATGTCACACAATACTATGTAACACAATACTAAGTAACACAATACTATGTAACACAATACTATGTCACACAATACTATGTAACACAATACTAACACAATACTATGTAACACAATACTATGTCACACAATACTATGTAACACAATACTAAGTAACACAATACTATGTAACACAATACTATGTCACACAATACTAAGTAACACAATACTATGTAACACAATACTATGTAACACAATACTATGTAACACAATACTATGTAACACAATACTATGTAACACAATACTAAGTAACACAATACTATGTAACACAATACTATGTAACACAATACTATTTAACAATGCTATGTAACACAATACTATGTAACACAATACTATGTCAAACAATATTAAGTAACACAATACTATGTAACACAATACTATGTAACACAATACTAAGTAACACAATACTATGTAACACAATACTATGTCACACAATACTATGTAACACAATACTATGTAACACAATACTATGTAACACAATACTATGTAACACAATACTATGTAACACAATACTATGAAACACAATACTATGTCACACAATACTATGTCACACAATACTATGTCACACAATACTATGTAACACAATACTAAGTAACACAATACTATGTAAAACAATGCTATGTAACACAATACTATGTAACACAATACTATTTAACAATGCTATGTAACACAATACTATGTAACACAATACTATGTAACACAATACTATTTAACAATGCTATGTAACACAATACTATGTAACAATACTATGTAACACAATACTATGTAAAACAATGCTATGTAACACAATACTATGTAACACAACACTATGTAACACAATGCTATGTAACACAATACTATGTAACACAATACTATGTAACACAATACTATGTAACACAATACTATGTAACACAATACTATGTAACACAATTCTATTTAACAATGCTATGTAACACAATACTATGTAAAACAATGCTATGTAACACAATACTATGTAACAATACTATGTAACACAATACTATGTAACACAATACTATGTAACACAATACTATGTAACACAATACTATGTAACACAATACTATGTAATACAATACTATGTAACACAATACTATTTAACAATGCTATGTAACACAAAACTATGTAACCCAACACTATGTAACACAATACTAACACAATACTATGTAACACAATACTATGTAACACAATACTTTGTAACACAATACTATGTAACACAATACTTTGTAACACAATACTATGTAACAAAATACTATGTAACACAATACTATGTAACAATACTTTGTAACACAATACTATGTAACACAATACTATGTAACACAATACTATGTAACACAATACTATGTAACACAATACTATGCAACACAATACTATGTAAAACAATACTATGTAACACAATACTATGTAACAATGCTATGTAACACAATACTATGTAACACAACACTATGTAACACAATACTAACACAATACTATGTAACACAATACTATGTAACACAATACTAACACAATACTATGTAACACAATACTATGTAACACAATACTTTGTAACACAATACTATGTAACACAATACTTTGTAACAATACTATGTAACACAATACTATGTAACACAATACTATGTAACACAATACTAAGTAACACAATACTTTGTAACACAATACTATGTAACACAATACTTTGTAACACAATACTATGTAACACAATACTTTGTAACACAATACTATGTAACACAATACTTTGTAACACAATACTATGTAACACAATACTATGTAACACAATACTTTGTAACACAATACTATGTAACACAATACTTTGTAACACAATACTATGTAACACAATACTATGTAACACAATACTTTGTAACACAATACTATGTAACACAATACTATGTAACACAATACTATGTAACACAATACTAAGTAACACAATACTATGTAACACAATACTATGTAACAATGCTATGTAACACAATACTATGTAACACAACACTATGTAACACAATACTAACACAATACTATGTAACACAATACTTTGTAACACAATACTATGTAACACAATACTATGTAACACAACACTATGTAACACAACACTATGTAACACAATACTATGTAACACAATACTATGTAACACAATACTATGTAACACAATACTATGTAACACAATACTATGTAACACAATACTATGTAACACAACACTATGTAACACAATACTATGTAACACAATACTTTGTAACACAATACTATGTAACACAATACTATGTAACACAACACTATGTAACACAATACTATGTAACAATACTATGTAACACAATACTATGTAACACAACACTATGTAACACAACACTATGTAACACAACACTCTGTAACACAATACTATGTAACACAATACTAAGTAACACAATACTAAGTAACACAATACTAAGTAACACAATACTATGTAACACAATACTAAGTAACACAATACTATGTAACACAATACTAAGTAACACAATACTATGTAACACAATACTTTGTAACACAATACTATGTAACACAATACTATGTAACACAATACTATGTAACAATACTTTGTAACACAATACTATGTAACACAATACTATGTAACACAATACTATGTAACACAATACTATGTAACACAATACTATGTAACACAATACTATGCAACACAATACTATGTAAAACAATACTATGTAACACAATACTATGTAACAATGCTATGTAACACAATACTATGTAACACAACACTATGTAACACAATACTAACACAATACTATGTAACACAATACTATGTAACACAATACTAACACAATACTATGTAACACAATACTATGTAACACAATACTTTGTAACACAATACTATGTAACACAATACTTTGTAACAATACTATGTAACACAATACTATGTAACACAATACTATGTAACACAATACTAAGTAACACAATACTTTGTAACACAATACTATGTAACACAATACTTTGTAACACAATACTATGTAACACAATACTTTGTAACACAATACTATGTAACACAATACTTTGTAACACAATACTATGTAACACAATACTATGTAACACAATACTTTGTAACACAATACTATGTAACACAATACTTTGTAACACAATACTATGTAACACAATACTATGTAACACAATACTATGTAACACAATACTTTGTAACACAATACTATGTAACACAATACTATGTAACACAATACTATGTAACACAATACTAAGTAACACAATACTATGTAACACAATACTATGTAACAATGCTATGTAACACAATACTATGTAACACAACACTATGTAACACAATACTAACACAATACTATGTAACACAATACTATGTAACACAATACTTTGTAACACAATACTATGTAACACAATACTATGTAACACAACACTATGTAACACAATACTATGTAACACAACACTATGTAACACAATACTATGTAACACAATACTATGTAACACAATACTATGTAACACAATACTATGTAACACAATACTATGTAACACAATACTATGTAACACAACACTATGTAACACAATACTATGTAACACAATACTTTGTAACACAATACTATGTAACACAATACTATGTAACACAACACTATGTAACACAATACTATGTAACAATACTATGTAACACAATACTATGTAACACAATACTATGTAACACAATACTATGTAACACAATACTATGTAACACAATACTATGTAACAGCAAAATATCTCGACCCAAAATACTGTGAACAGTAAAATCGAATAATCATTATCATTAATTATTAAGGTCAGGATTGGCAGTAACTTAAAAATCAAAATAGATAACTGTTGTAATAGATAGTATAATTATAAATGAATAATATAAATAATGGAGAAGTGGAACAGAATTCCTCCTCCGTAAGTCATGCGTGTTGTAAGAGGCGACTAACATGCCGGAAGCAAGGTGCTAGTGACCCCACCAAGGTGCTAGTGACCCCACCAAGGTGCTAGTGACCCCACCAAGGTGCTAGTGACCCCACCAAGGTGCTAGTGACCCCACCAAGGTGCTAGTAACCCCACCAAGGTGCTAGTGACCCCACCAAGGTGCTAGTGACCCCACCAAGGTGCTAGTGACCCCACCAAGGTGCTAGTGACCCCACCAAGGTGCTAGTGACCCCACCAAGGTGCTAGTGACCCCACCAAGGTGCTAGTGACCCCACCAAGGTGCTAGTGACCCCACCAAGGTGCTAGTGACCCCAACAAGGTGCTAGTAACCCCACCAAGGTGCTAGTAACCCCACCAAGGTGCTAGTGAAAGAACCAAGGTGCTAGTGACCCCACCAAGGTGCTAGTGACCCCACCAAGGTGCTAGTAACCCCACCAAGGTGCTAGTGAAAGAACCAAGGTGCTAGTGAAAGAACCAAGGTGCTAGTAACCCCACCAAGGTGCTAGTGACCCCACCAAGGTGCTAGTGACCCCACCAAGGTGCTAGTAACCCCACCAAGGTGCTAGTGACCCCACCAAGGTGCTAGTGACCCCACCAAGGTGCTAGTAACCCCACCAAGGTGCTAGTAACCCCACCAAGGTGCTAGTAACCCCACCAAGGTGCTAGTGACCCCACCAAGGTGCTAGTGACCCCACCAAGGTACTAGTAACCCCACCAAGGTGCTAGTGACCCCACCAAGGTGCTAGTGACCCCACCAAGGTGCTAGTGACCCCACCAAGGTGCTAGTGACCCCACCAAGGTGCTAGTGACCCCACCAAGGTGCTAGTGACCCCACCAAGGTGCTAGTGACCCCACCAAGGTGCTAGTGACCCCACCAAGGTGCTAGTAACCCCACCAAGGTGCTAGTGACCCCACCAAGGTGCTAGTAACCCCACCAAGGTGCTAGTAACCCCACCAAGGTGCTAGTAACCCCACCAAGGTGCTAGTGACCCCTTCTCCTGTGTATGTTACTAAATTTGAAGAGAGAGACTTTCGTTTTTCTTTTTGGGTCACCCTGCCTTGGTGGGCCACCCTGCCTTGGTGGGCCACCCTGCCTTGGTGGGCCACCCTGCCTTGGTGGGGCCACCCTGCCTTGGTGGGACACCCTGCCTTGGTGGGCCACCCTGCCTTGGTGGGCCACCCTGCCTTGGTGGGTCACCCTGCCTTGGTGGGCCACCCTGCCTTGGTGGGCCACCCTGCCTTGGTGGGCCACCCTGCCTTGGTGGGTCACCCTGCCTTGGTGGGTCACCCTGCCGTGGTGGGCCACCCTGCCTTGGTGGGCCACCCTGCCTTGGTGGGTCACCCTGCCTTGGTGGGTCACCCTGCCTTGGTGGGTCACCCTGCCTTGGTGGGCCACCCTGCCTTGGTGGGCCACCCTGCCTTGGTGGGCCGCCTTGCCTTGGTGGGCCGCCCTGCCTTGGTGGGCCGCCTTGCCTTGGTGGGCCGCCCTGCCTTGGTGGGCCGCCCTGCCTTGGTGGGCCACCCTGCCTTGGTGGGCTACCCTGCCTTGGTGGGCCACCCTGCCTTGGTGGGCCACCCTGCCTTTGTGGGCCACCCTGCCTTGGTGGGCCACCCAATGGAAAATTAATCTTGTAAAAAAACAAAATGGCTAGGATAGGAACCTGGCTAGGATAGGAACCTGGCTAGGATAGGAACCTGGCAAGGATAGGAACCTGGGTAGGATAGGAACCTGGCTAGGATAGGAACCTGGCAAGGATAGGAACCTGGCTAGGATAGGAACCTGGCAAGGATACGAACCTGGCAAGGATAGGAACCTGGCTAGGATAGGAACCTAGCTAGGATAGGAACCTGGCAAGGATAGGAACCTGGCTAGGATAGGAACCTGGCTAGGATACTAACCTGGCAAGGATAGGAACCTGGTTAGGATAGGAACCTGGCAAGGATAGGAACCTGGCAAGGATAGGAACCTGGCTAGGATAGGAACCTGGCTAGGATAGGAACCTGGCTAGGATAGGAACCTGGCAAGGATAGGAACCTGGCAAGGATAGGAACCTGGTTAGGATAGGAACCTGGCAAGGATAGGAACCTGGCAAGGATAGGAACCTGACAAGGATAGGAACCTGGCTAGGATAGGAACCTGGCTAGGATAGGAACCTGGCTAGGATAGGAACCTGGCAAGGATAGGAACCTGGCAAGGATAGGAACCTGGCAAGGATAGGAACCTGGCTAGGATAGGAACCTGGCAAGGATAGGAACCTGGCAAGGATAGGAACCTGGCTAGGATAGGAACCTGGCAAGGATAGGAACCTGGCAAGGATAGGAACCTGGCAAGGATAGGAACCTGGCTAGGATAGGAACCTGGCTAGGATAGGAACCTGGCTAGGATAGGAACCTGGCAAGGATAGGAACCTGGCAAGGATAGGAACCTGGTTAGGATAGGAACCTGGCTAGGATAGGAACCTGGCAAGGATAGGAACCTGGCAAGGACAGGAACCTGGCAAGGATAGGAACCTGGCTACGATAGGAACCTGGCTAGGATAGGAACCTGGCTAGGATAGGAACCTGGTAAGGATAGGAACCTGGCTAGGATAGGAACCTGGCAAGGATAGGAAACTGGCAAGGATAGGAACCTGGTTAGGATAGGAACCTGGCTAGGATAGGAACCTGGCAAGGATAGGAACCTGGCAAGGATAGGAACCTGGCAAGGATAGGAACCTGGCTAGGATAGGAACCTGGCTAGGATAGGAACCTGGCAAGGATAGGAACCTGGCAAGGATAGGAACCTGGTTAGGATAGGAACCTGGCTAGGATAGGAACCTGGCAAGGATAGGAACCTGGCAAGGATAGGAACCTGGCAAGGATAGGAACCTGGCTAGGATAGGAACCTGGCTAGGATAGGAACCTGGCAAGGATAGGAACCTGGCAAGGATAGGAACCTGGCAAGGATAGGAACCTGGCTAGGATAGGAACCTGGCTAGGATAGGAACCTGGCAAGGATAGGAACCTGGCAAGGATAGGAACCTGGCAAGGATAGGAACCTGGTTAGGATAGGAACCTGGCAAGGATAGGAACCTGGCTAGGATAGGAACCTGGCAAGGATAGGAACCTGGTTAGGATAGGAACCTGGCAAGGATAGGAACCTGGCTAGGATAGGAACCTGGCAAGGATAGGAATCTGGCTAGGATAGGAACCTGGCTAGGATAGGAACCTGGCAAGGATAGGAACCTGGCAAGGATAGGAACCTGGCAAGGATAGGAACCTGGTTAGGATAGGAACCTGGCAAGGATAGGAACCTGGCTAGGATAGGAACCTGGCAAGGATAGGAACCTGGTTAGGATAGGAACCTGGCAAGGATAGGAACCTGGCTAGGATAGGAACCTGGCAAGGATAGGAATCTGGCTAGGATAGGAACCTGGCTAGGATAGGAACCTGGCAAGGATAGGAACCTGGCTAGGATAGGAATCTGGCTAGGATAGGAACCTGGCTAGGATAGGAATCTGGCTAGGATAGGAACCTGGCTAGGATAGGAACCTGGCAAGGATAGGAACCTGGCTAGGATAGGAATCTGGCTAGGATAGGAACCTGGCTAGGATAGGAACCTGGCTAGGATAGGAACCTGGCTATGATAGTAACCTGGCTCTCCATACAAAGCAGGTGAAATCGCAGATCTAGAGAGTGTACAGAGATCCTTTACTGCACGTATAAGTTCTGTCAAGCACCTTAACTACTGGGAACGCTTGGAAGCACTTGACTTGTACTCGTTGGAACGCAGGAGGGAGAGATATATCATAATCTACACTTGGAAAATCTTGGAAGGAATGGTCCCAAATCTGCACACAGAAATCACTCCCTACGAAAGTAAAAGACTGGGCAGGCGATGCAAAATGCCCCCAATAAAAAGTAGGGGCGCCATTGGTACACTAAGAGAAAACACCATAAGTGTCCGGGGCCCAAAACTGTTCAACAGCCTCCCATCAAGCATTAGGGGAATTGCCAATAAACCCCTGGCTGCCTTCAAGAGAGAGCTGGACAGATACCTAAAGTCAGTGCCGGATCAGCCGGGCTGTGGCTCGTACGTTGGACTGCGTGCGGCCAGCAGTAACAGCCTAGTTGATCAGGCCCTGATCCATCGGGAGGCCTGGTCATGGACCGGGCCGCGGGGGCGTTGATCCCCGGAATAACCTCCAGGTAACCTCCAGGTATGATAGTAACCTGGCTAGGATAGGAACCTATAGCTAGGATAGGAACATAAGTAGGATAGGAATCTAGCTAGGATAAGAACCCGGTTATGATAGGAACCTGGCCATGATAAGAACCTAGCCAGGATAGGAACTTGGCCAGGATAGGAGCCTGGCTAGGATAGGAACTTGGCCAGGATAGGAACTTGGCCAGGATAGGAACCTGGCTAGGATAGGAACCGGGTCCCGATACGAACTTGGCTATGATAAGAACCTGGCCATGATAAGAACCTGGCCAGGATAGGAATCTGGCCAAGATAGGAACCTGGCCATAGCCTGATCAACCAGGCTGTTACTGCTGGCCCCACGTAGTCCAACGTACGAGCCACAGCCCGGGTGGTCAGTTACAGACTTCAAGTGCCTGTCCAGCTCCCTCTTGAAGACAGCCAGGGGTCTTGATAGCCAGGGGCCTTGAAGACAGCCAAGGGTCTTGATAGCCAAGGGTCTTGAAGACAGCCAGGGGTCTTGAAGACAGCCATGGGTCTTGACAGCCAAGGGTCTTTTGAAGACAGCCAGGGGTCTTGAGGACAGCCAGCCAGGGGTCTTGACAGCCAAGGGTCTTGAAGACATCTAAGGGTCTTGAAGACAGCCAGGGGTCTTGACAGCCAAGGGTCTTTTGAAGACAGCCAGGGGTCTTGAGGACAGCCAGCCAGGGGTCTTGACAGCCAAGGGTCTTGAAGACATCTAAGGGTCTTGAAGACAGCCAGGGATCTTGACAGCCAAGGGTCTTGAAGACATCTAAGGGTCTTGAAGACAGCCAGGGGTCTTAACAGCCAAGGGTCTTGAAGACATCTAAGGGTCTTGAAGACAGCCAGGGGTCTTGACAGCCAAGGGTCTTGAAGACATCTAAGGGTCTTGAAGACAGTCAGGGGTCTATTGGTAATCCCCAATATGTATGCTGAGAGGCAAATGAATAGTCTTGGGGCCCCTGACACTTATTGTCTCCTAACGTACTCACGGCGCCCATGCCTGCCTAGGCTTTTGCTTTCAGAAATACTGACCACTGAATTCAAATCATTAAGTTTACAGAGGCTGGCCCAAGAGCTAGGACTCGAACCTTGCGCTACCAGATAGGTAATTACACACACAAACACAAACACACAAACACACACACACACACACACACACACACACACACATGGTGACAGCAGTAAGACAAGAGAGAGAGGGGTGGGTGGATTGCATTTTCTTGGACTGCAAGAAGGCGTTTGACACAGTTCCCCACAAGAGATTGGTGCAAAAACTGGAGGACCAAGCAGGGATAACAGGGAAGGCACTACAATGGATCAGGGAATACTTGTCAGGAAGACAGCAGCGAGTCATGGTACGTGGCGAGGTGTCAGAGTGGGCACCTGTGACCAGCGGGGTCCCGCAGGGGTCAGTCCTAGGACCAGTGCTGTTTCTGGTATTTGTGAACGACATGACGGAAGGAATAGACTCTGAGGTGTCCCTGTTTGCTGATGACGTGAAGTTGATGAGAAGAATACACTCGATCGAAGACCAGGCAGAACTACAAAGGGATCTGGACAGGCTGCAGACCTGGTCCAGCAATTGGCTCCTGGAGTTCAATCCCACCAAGTGCAAAGTCATGAAGATTGGGGAAGGGCAAAGAAGGCCGCAGACGGAGTACAGTCTAGGGGGTCAGAGACTACAAACCTCACTCAAGGAAAAAGATCTTGGGGTGAGTATAACACCAGGCACATCTCCTGAAGCGCACATCAACCAAATAACTGCTGCAGCATATGGGCGCCTAGCAAACCTCAGAACAGCATTCCGACATCTTAATAAGGAATCGTTCAGGACCCTGTACACCGTATACGTTAGGCCCATATTGGAGTATGCGGCACCAGTTTGGAACCCACACCTAGCCAAGCACGTAAAGAAACTAGAGAAAGTGCAAAGGTTTGCAACAAGACTAGTCCCAGAGCTAAGAGGTATGTCCTACGAGGAGAGGTTAAGGGAAATCAACCTGACGACACTGGAGGACAGGAGAGATAGGGGGGACATGATAACGACATACAAAATACTGAGGGGAATTGACAAGGTGGACAAAGACAGGATGTTCCAGAGTTTGGACACAGCAACAAGGGGACACAGTTGGAAGCTAAAGACACAGATGAATCACAGGGATGTTAGGAAGTATTTCTTCAGCCACAGAGTAGTCAGTAAGTGGAATAGTTTGGGAAGCGATGTAGTGGAGGCAGGATCCATACATAGCTTTAAGCAGAGGTATGATAAAGCTCACGGCTCGGGGAGAGTGACCTAGTAGCGATCAGTGAAGAGGCGGGGCCAGGAGCTCGGACTCGACCCCCGCAACCTCAACTAGGTGAGTACAACTAGGTGAGTACACACAGCTAATACGCGTTCCTCCTCCTCCCCCAGTGCCTGTGGCTTCCCCCCCTCCATTATCCACCCCCTCTCCCTCCCCCTCCTACATCCCCCTACCAAGACCTGGCAGGCCAGGCAGGCTGCCTGGCCTGCGGCGACTGTAATTCTGATATTAACCAGCCTTCCTTACCTGACTCACCTCAGTGTGTTTCACAAAGTCCGCGCTCCAGGGCTCCACTAACACTTGAGGGCTCACTCCAGGGCTCCACTAACACTTGGGGGCTCACTACAGGGCTCCACTAACACTTGGGGGCTCACTCCAGGGCACCACTAACACTTGAGGGCTCACTCCAGGGCTCCACTAACACTTGGGGGCTCACTCCAGGGCTCCACTAACACTTGGGGGCTCACTCTAGGGCTCCACTAACACTTGGGGGTTCACTCCAGGGCACCACTAACACTTGAGGGCTCACTCCAGGGCTCCACTAACACTTGGGGGCTCACTCCAGGGCTCCACTAACACTTGGGGGCTCACTACAGGGCTCCACTAACACTTGGGGGCTCACTCCAGGGCTCCACTAACACTTGGGGGCTTACTCCAGGGCACCACTAACACTTGAGGGCTCACTCCAGGGCTCCACTAACACTTGGGGGCTCACTCCAGGGCTCCACTAACACTTGGGGGCTCACTCCAGGGGCTCCACTAACACTTGTGGGCTCACTCCAGAGCTCCACTAACACTTGGGGGCTCACTCCAGGGCTCCACGAACACTTGGGGGCTCACTCCAGGGGCTCCACTAACACTTGTGGGCTCACTCCAGAGCTCCACTAACACTTGAAGGCTCACTCCAGAGCTCCACTAACACTTGAGGGCTCCACTAACACTTGGGGGCTTCAGGGCTCCACGAACACTTGAAGGCTCACTCCAGGGCTCCACTAACACTTGAAGGCTCACTCCAGGGCTCCACTAACACTTGGGGGCTCACTCCAGGGGCTCCACTAACACTTGTGGGCTCACTCCAGAGGTCCACTAACACTTGAGGGCTCACTCCAGGGCTTCACTAACACATGAGGGCTCACTAAAGGGCTCCAGGAACACTTGAGGGCTCACTCCAGGAATCCACTAACACTTGAGGGCTCATTCCAGGGCTCCACTAACACTTGAGGGCTCACTCCAGGGGTCCACTAACACTTGGGGGCTCACTTCAGGGGTCCACTAACACTTGGGGGCTCACTCCAGGGGTCCACTAACACTTGAGGGCTCACTCCAGGGCTCCACTAACACTTGAGGGCTCACTCCAGAGCTCCACTAACACTTGGGGGCTCACTCCAGGGCTCCGCTAACACTTGGGGCTTCAGGGCTCCACGAACACTTGTAGGCTCACTCCAGGGCTCCGCTAACACTTGAGGGCTCACTAAAGGGCTCAACGAACACTTGAGGGCTACTCCAGGGGTCCACTAACACTTGAGGGTTCATTCCAGGGGTCCACTAACACTTGAGGGCTCACTCCAGAGCTCCACTAACACTTGGGGGCTTCAGGGCTCCACGAACACTTGTAGGCTCACTCCAGAGCTCCACTAACACTTGAGGGCTCACTAAAGGGCTCCACGAACACTTGAGGGCTACTCCAGGGGTCCACTAACACTTGAGGGCTCACTCCAGGAGTCCACTAACACTTGAGGGCTTACTCCAGGGCTCCACGAACACTTGAGGGCTCACTCTAGGGGTCCACTAACACCTGAGGGCTCACTCCAGAGCTCCACTAACACTTGGCGGCTCCCTCCAGGGCTCCACTAACACTTGGGGGTTTCAAGGCTCCACGAACACTTGAAGGCTCACTCCAGGGCTCCACTAACACTTGAAAGCTCACTAAAGGGCTCCACTAACACTTGAGGGCTCACTCCAGGGCTCCACGAACACCTGAGGGCTTACTCTAGGGCTCAACTAACACTTGAGTGCAAGTTTTCCAATGGGCCACAGAAAATATGATGTTCAATGAGGACAAATTCCAGCTATCCCAAACGTTAGGAATTAGACGCTAGGACGGAGTATAAAGCAAATTCTAGTCACACAATAGAGCGAAAAACTAATGTGAAGGACCTGGGAGTGATAATGTAAGAGGCTCTCACCTTCAAGGATCACAAGTGTCACTATCACTACTGCGAGGAAAGATGATAGGATGGATAATGAGAACCTTCAAAACAAGGGATGGATAACTAGAACCTTCAAAACAAGGGATGGATAACTAGAACCTTCAAAACAAGGGATGGATAACTAGAATCTTCAAACAAGGGATGGATAACTAGAACCTTCAAAACAAGGGATGGATAACTAGAACCTTCAAAACAAGGGATGGATAATGAGAACCTTCAAAACAAAGGATGGATAATGAGAACCTTCAAAACAAAGAATGGATAATGAGAACCTTCAAAACAAAGAATGGATACTGAGAACCTTCAAAACAAAACATGCCAATCCAATGATAATCCTCTTTAAGTCACTTGTTCTCTCTAGGCTGGAATATTGCTGTACACTAACACCCACTTTCAAGGCAGGTGAAATTGCGAAACTGGAGAATGTACAGAGAACCTTCACTGTATGTACAAGTACAATCAAGCACGTTAATTACTGGGAATATTTGAAGTCCCTTGATGTGTACTCCCTGGAAGGCAGGAGACAGAGATACATAATTTACAACTGGAAAATCGTATAGGGACTGATGCTAAACCTGCACACAGAAATCACTCCCTATGAAAGCAAAAGACTCGGCGGACGGTGCAACATCCACCAATTTAAAAGCGGGTGTGTTGTGAGTACACCGAGAACACTGTCAGGGGCACAAGACTGTTCAACAACCTCCTGGCATACATAACGGGGTTACCAATATACCCCTCGTTGTCTTCGAGTCCCCTGGGTATCTTCAAGACCCCTGGCTGTCTTCAAGACCCCTGGCTGTCTTCAAGACCCCTGGCTGTCTTCAAGACCCATGGCTGTCTTCAAGACCCCTGGCTGTCTTCAAGACCCATGGTTGTCCTCAAGACCCCTGGCTGTCTTCAAGACCCCTGGCTGTCTTCAAGACCCCTGGCTGTCTTCAAGACCCATGGTTGTCCTCAAGACCCCTGGCTGTCTTCAAGACCCCTGGCTGTCTTCAAGACCCCTGGCTGTCTTCAAGACCCATGGTTGTCCTCAAGACCCCTGACTTGACCACAGCCTTGCTGGCCAGTACCTTACCAGCAAGGCTGTGCTTCGTACTCTGGATTGCGTGTGGTCAACACTAACAGCCTGGTCATGGATCGGGCCCCAGGGGGCGTTAACCCCCGCGGCCCAAGCCTGGTCCACCCTCCAGGTAAGTAGATATTAGTGGTAGGGCCTAATTTAGATTACGTTACACAATTCTGGTCTCCATATCACAGAATGAACATAAATGCACATCTAAAACATACTAAAAAGTTGATTCAATTTATCAAAAATCTTTTCTACGAAGGCTGAAGACGTGCTAAAATGGGAATCTTTACTGAGCAAACCTTTCGCCAGCCACTGGCTTCTTCAGTCCAATACAGAGAATAACAGAGGCAGTAGCAGATTGAGGTATCAGTTCCTCAGCCTGGAGTGGAGGCGTTCCGTCCACCAGCAGACTGAGGGGCCCTGAATCTACATTCTCTGGAAAGGCGTAGAATTAGGGGAGATATAATTTAATTAAACAAATGGAAGACTGGGATAAAGGGGATAAAAATAACGCGGTGGAAATATCTAAGCCAGACTCGTAGCAATGGCTTTAAGCTGGACAAATTTAGATTTAGAAAGTATAAACGAATACACTGGCATGGCAGCCGAGTTGTGGAGTGGAACAAACAGCCGAGTAGATTATTAAGACACATCTGTAACGTTTCGCCTACACAGGGTTCCTCAGTCAAATACAGAGACAGCAAGTGTAGTAGTGATATAATGATGAAATCAGTCCTATCAACATGGAGGAAATGTATTTGAGATGATCAGTCCCTCAACCTGGTGAAGGGTTCAGGAACAATGTGAGTCTGGAACAGAGTCTGGAACAATGTGAGTCTGGAACAGAGTCTGGAACAATGTGAGTCTGGAACAGAGTCTGGAACAATGTGAGTCTGGAACAGAGTCTGGAACAATGTGAGTCTGGAACAAGGTTTTAGCTTCAATAACACTGCTAGGTAGACTGTACCACTCATCAACTACCAGGCAGACTGTACCACTCATCAACTACCAGGTAGACTGTACCACTCATCAACTACCAGGTAGACTGTACCACTCATCAACTACCAGGTAGACTGTACCACTCATCAACTACCAGGTAGTCTGTACAACTCATCATCTACGTTGTAGTCTGTACCACTCAACTACCAGGTAGACTGTACCACTCATCAACTACCAGGCAGACTGTACCACTCATCAACTACCAGGTAGACTGTACCACTCATCAACTACCAGGTAGACTGTACCACTCATCAACTACCAGGTAGACTGTACCACTCATCAACTACCAGGCAGACTGTACCACTCATCAACTACCAGGCAGACTGTACCACTCATCAACTACCAGGTAGACTGTACCACTCATCAACTACCAGGTAGACTGTACCACTCAACTACCAGGTAGACTGTACCACTCATCAACTACCAGGTAGACTGTACCACTCATCAACTACCAGGTAGACTGTACCACTCATCAACTACCAGGTAGACTGTACCACTCATCAACTACCAGGTAGACTGTACCACTCATCAACTACCAGGTAGACTGTACCACTCATCAACTACCAGGTAGACTGTACCACTCATCAACTACCAGGTAGACTGTACCACTCAACTACCAGGTAGACTGTACCACTCAACTACCAGGTAGACTGTACCACTCATCAACTACCAGGTAGACTGTACCACTCATCAACTACCAGGTGTACAGGTAGACTGTACCACTCAACTACCAGGTAGACTGTACCACTCATCAACTACCAGGTAGACTGTACCACTCATCAACTACCAGGTAGACTGTACCACTCAACTACCAGGTAGACTGTACCACTCATCAACTACCAGGTAGACTGTACCACTCAACTACCAGGTAGACTGTACCACTCATCAACTACCAGGTAGACTGTACCACTCAACTACCAGGTAGACTGTACCACTCATCAACTACCAGGTAGACTGTACCACTCATCAACTACCAGGTAGACTGTACCACTCAACTACCAGGTAGACTGTACCACTCATCAACTACCAGGTAGACTGTACCACTCATCAACTACCAGGTAGACTGTACCACTCAACTACCAGGTAGACTGTACCACTCATCAACTACCAGGTAGACTGTACCACTCATCAACTACCAGGTAGACTGTACCACTCATCAACTACCAGGCAGACTGTACCACTCAACTACCAGGTAGACTGTACCACTCAACTACCAGGTAGACTGTACCACTCATCAACTACCAGGTAGACTGTACCACTCATCAACTACCAGGTAGACTGTACCACTCAACTACCAGGTAGACTGTACCACTCAACTACCAGGTAGACTGTACCACTCATCAACTACCAGGTAGACTGTACCATTCAACTACCAGGTAGACTGTACCACTCATCAACTACCAGGTAGACTGTACCACTCATCAACTACCAGGTAGACTGTACCACTCATCAACTACCAGGTAGACTGTACCATTCAACTACGAGGTAGACTGTACCACTCATCAACTACCAGGTAGACTGTACCACTCAACTACCAGGTAGACTGTACCACTCATCAACTACCAGGTAGACTGTACCACTCATCAACTACCAGGTAGACTGTACCACTCATCAACTACCAGGTAGACTGTACCACTCATCAACTACCAGGTAGACTGTACCACTCATCAACTACCAGGTAGACTGTACCACTCATCAACTACCAGGTAGACTGTACCACTCATCAACTACCAGGTAGACTGTACCACTCATCAACTACCAGGTAGACTGTACCACTCAACTACCAGGTAGACTGTACCACTCAACTACCAGGTAGACTGTACCACTCAACTACCAGGTAGACTGTACCACTCAACTACCAGGTAGACTGTACCACTCATCAACTACCAGGCAGACTGTACCACTCAACTACCAGGTAGACTGTACCACTCATCAACTACCAGGCAGACTGTACCACTCATCAACTACCAGGTAGACTGTACCACTCAACTACCAGGTAGACTGTACCACTCATCAACTACCAGGCAGACTGTACCACTCATCAACTACCAGGTAGACTGTACCACTCATCAACTACCAGGCAGACTGTACCACTCATCAACTACCAGGTAGACTGTACCACTCAACTACCAGGTAGACTGTACCACTCATCAACTACCAGGTAGACTGTACCACTCATCAACTACCAGGTAGACTGTACCACTCATCAACTACCAGGTAGACTGTACCACTCATCAACTACCAGGTAGACTGTACCACTCATCAACTACCAGGTAGACTGTACCACTCATCAACTACCAGGTAGACTGTACCACTCATCAACTACCAGGTAGACTGTACCACTCAACTACCAGGTAGACTGTACCACTCAACTACCAGGTAGACTGTACCACTCAACTACCAGGTAGACTGTACCACTCAACTACCAGGTAGACTGTACCACTCATCAACTACCAGGTAGACTGTACCACTCATCAACTACCAGGCAGACTGTACCACTCATCAACTACCAGGTAGACTGTACCACTCATCAACTACCAGGTAGACTGTACCACTCATCAACTACCAGGTAGACTGTACCACTCAACTACCAGGTAGACTGTACCACTCATCAACTACCAGGCAGACTGTACCACTCATCAACTACCAGGTAGACTGTACCACTCAACTACCAGGTAGACTGTACCACTCATCAACTACCAGGTAGACTGTACCACTCATCAACTACCAGGCAGACTGTACCACTCATCAACTACCAGGTAGACTGTACCACTCATCAACTACCAGGCAGACTGTACCACTCATCAACTACCAGGTAGACTGTACCACTCAACTACCAGGTAGACTGTACCACTCATCAACTACCAGGTAGACTGTACCACTCATCAACTACCAGGTAGACTGTACCACTCATCAACTACCAGGTAGACTGTACCACTCATCAACTACCAGGTAGACTGTACCACTCATCAACTACCAGGTAGACTGTACCACTCATCAACTACCAGGTAGACTGTACCACTCAACTACCAGGTAGACTGTACCACTCATCAACTACCAGGCAGACTGTACCACTCATCAACTACCAGGTAGACTGTACCACTCATCAACTACCAGGTAGACTGTACCACTCATCAACTACCAGGCAGACTGTACCACTCATCAACTACCAGGTAGACTGTACCGCTCATCAACTACCAGGTAGACTGTACCACTCATCAACTACCAGGCAGACTGTACCACTCATCAACTACCAGGCAGACTGTACCACTCATCAACTACCAGGTAGACTGTACCACTCATCAACTACCAGGTAGACTGTACCACTCATCAACTACCAGGCAGACTGTACCACTCATCAACTACCAGGCAGACTGTACCACTCATCAACTACCAGGTAGACTGTACCACTCATCAACTACCAGGTAGACTGTACCACTCAACTACCAGGTAGACTGTACCACTCATCAACTACCAGGCAGACTGTACCACTCATCAACTACCAGGCAGACTGTACCACTCATCAACTACCAGGTAGACTGTACCACTCATCAACTACCAGGTAGACTGTACCACTCATCAACTACCAGGTAGACTGTACCACTCAACTACCAGGTAGACTGTACCACTCATCAACTACCAGGTAGACTGTACCACTCATCAACTACCAGGCAGACTGTACCACTCATCAACTACCAGGTAGACTGTACCACTCATCAACTACCAGGCAGACTGTACCACTCAACTACCAGGTAGACTGTACCACTCATCAACTACCAGGTAGACTGTACCACTCATCAACTACCAGGTAGACTGTACCACTCATCAACTACCAGGCAGACTGTACCACTCATCAACTACCAGGTAGACTGTACCACTCAACTACCAGGTAGACTGTACCACTCATCAACTACCAGGTAGACTGTACCACTCATCAACTACCAGGTAGACTGTACCACTCATCAACTACCAGGTAGACTGTACCACTCATCAACTACCAGGTAGACTGTACCACTCATCAACTACCAGGTAGACTGTACCACTCATCAACTACCAGGTAGACTGTACCACTCATCAACTACCAGGTAGACTGTACCACTCATCAACTACCAGGTAGACTGTACCACTCATCAACTACCAGGTAGACTGTACCACTCAACTACCAGGTAGACTGTACCACTCAACTACCAGGTAGACTGTACCACTCATCAACTACCAGGTAGACTGTACCATTCAACTACCAGGTAGACTGTACCACTCATCAACTACCAGGTAGACTGTACCATTCAACTACCAGGTAGACTGTACCATTCAACTACCAGGTAGACTGTACCACTCATCAACTACCAGGTAGACTGTACCACTCATCAACTACCAGGCAGACTGTACCACTCATCAACTACCAGGTAGACTGTACCACTCATCAACTACCAGGTAGACTGTACCACTCAACTACCAGGTAGACTGTACCACTCATCAACTACCAGGTAGACTGTACCACTCATCAACTACCAGGTAGACTGTACCACTCATCAACTACCAGGCAGACTGTACCACTCATCAACTACCAGGTAGACTGTACCACTCATCAACTACCAGGCAGACTGTACCACTCATCAACTACCAGGCAGACTGTACCACTCATCAACTACCAGGTAGACTGTACCACTCATCAACTACCAGGTAGACTGTACCACTCATCAACTACCAGGCAGACTGTACCACTCATCAACTACCAGGCAGACTGTACCACTCATCAACTACCAGGTAGACTGTACCACTCATCAACTACCAGGCAGACTGTACCACTCAACTACCAGCCAGACTGGACCACTCATCAACTACCAGGTAGACTGTACCACTCATCAACTACCAGGCAGACTGTACCACTCATCAACTACCAGGTAGACTGTACCACTCATCAACTACCAGGTAGACTGTACCACTCATCAACTACCAGGCAGACTGTACCACTCATCAACTACCAGGTAGACTGTACCACTCATCAACTACCAGGTAGACTGTACCACTCATCAACTACCAGGTAGACTGTACCACTCATCAACTACCAGGTAGACTGTACCACTCATCAACTACCAGGTAGACTGTACCACTCATCAACTACCAGGTAGACTGTACCACTCATCAACTACCAGGTAGACTGTACCACTCATCAACTACCAGGTAGACTGTACCACTCATCAACTACCAGGCAGACTGTACCACTCATCAACTACCAGGCAGACTGTACCACTCATCAACTACCAGGTAGACTGTACCACTCATCAACTACCAGGTAGACTGTACCACTCAACTACCAGGTAGACTGTACCACTCATCAACTACCAGGCAGACTGTACCACTCATCAACTACCAGGTAGACTGTACCACTCATCAACTACCAGGTAGACTGTACCACTCATCAACTACCAGGTAGACTGTACCACTCATCAACTACCAGGCAGACTGTACCACTCATCAACTACCAGGTAGACTGTACCACTCATCAACTACCAGGTAGACTGTACCACTCATCAACTACCAGGCAGACTGTACCACTCATCAACTACCAGGTAGACTGTACCACTCATCAACTACCAGGTAGACTGTACCACTCATCAACTACCAGGTAGACTGTACCACTCATCAACTACCAGGTAGACTGTACCACTCATCAACTACCAGGCAGACTGTACCACTCATCAACTACCAGGTAGACTGTACCACTCAACTACCAGGTAGACTGTACCACTCAACTACCAGGTAGACTGTACCACTCATCAACTACCAGGTAGACTGTACCACTCATCAACTACCAGGTAGACTGTACCACTCAACTACCAGGTAGACTGTACCACTCATCAACTACCAGGTAGACTGTACCACTCATCAACTACCAGGTAGACTGTACCACTCAACTACCAGGTAGACTGTACCACTCAACTACCAGGTAGACTGTACCACTCATCAACTACCAGGTAGACTGTACCACTCATCAACTACCAGGTAGACTGTACCACTCATCAACTACCAGGTAGACTGTACCACTCATCAACTACCAGGTAGACTGTACCACTCATCAACTACCAGGTAGACTGTACCACTCATCAACTACCAGGCAGACTGTACCACTCATCAACTACCAGGTAGACTGTACCACTCAACTACCAGGTAGACTGTACCACTCAACTACCAGGTAGACTGTACCACTCATCAACTACCAGGTAGACTGTACCACTCATCAACTACCAGGTAGACTGTACCACTCAACTACCAGGTAGACTGTACCACTCATCAACTACCAGGTAGACTGTACCACTCATCAACTACCAGGCAGACTGTACCACTCATCAACTACCAGGCAGACTGTACCACTCATCAACTACCAGGTAGACTGTACCACTCATCAACTACCAGGCAGACTGTACCACTCATCAACTACCAGGCAGACTGTACCACTCATCAACTACCAGGCAGACTGTACCACTCATCAACTACCAGGTAGACTGTACCACTCATCAACTACCAGGCAGACTGTACCACTCATCAACTACCAGGTAGACTGTACCACTCAACTACCAGGCAGACTGTACCACTCATCAACTACCAGGCAGACTGTACCACTCATCAACTACCAGGCAGACTGTACCACTCATCAACTACCAGGCAGACTGTACCACTCAACTACCAGGTAGACTGTACCACTCATCAACTACCAGGTAGACTGTACCACTCAACTACCAGGCAGACTGTACCACTCATCAACTACCAGGCAGACTGTACCACTCATCAACTACCAGGTAGACTGTACCACTCATCAACTACCAGGCAGACTGTACCACTCAACTACCAGGTAGACTGTACCACTCATCAACTACCAGGCAGACTGTACCACTCATCAACTACCAGGTAGACTGTACCACTCATCAACTACCAGGTAGACTGTACCACTCATCAACTACCAGGTAGACTGTACCACTCATCAACTACCAGGTAGACTGTACCACTCATCAACTACCAGGTAGACTGTACCACTCATCAACTACCAGGTAGACTGTACCACTCATCAACTACCAGGTAGACTGTACCACTCATCAACTACCAGGTAGACTGTACCACTCATCAACTACCAGGTAGACTGTACCACTCATCAACTACCAGGTAGACTGTACCACTCATCAACTACCAGGTAGACTGTACCACTCATCAACTACCAGGCAGACTGTACCACTCATCAACTACCAGGTAGACTGTACCACTCATCAACTACCAGGTAGACTGTACCACTCATCAACTACCAGGCAGACTGTACCACTCAACTACCAGGTAGACTGTACCACTCATCAACTACCAGGTAGACTGTACCACTCATCAACTACCAGGTAGACTGTACCACTCATCAACTACCAGGTAGACTGTACCACTCATCAACTACCAGGTAGACTGTACCACTCATCAACTACCAGGTAGACTGTACCACTCATCAACTACCAGGTAGACTGTACCACTCAACTACCAGGTAGACTGTACCACTCATCAACTACCAGGTAGACTGTACCACTCATCAACTACCAGGTAGACTGTACCACTCAACTACCAGGTAGACTGTACCACTCATCAACTACCAGGTAGACTGTACCATTCATCAACTACCAGGTAGACTGTACCACTCATCAACTACCAGGCAGACTGTACCACTCATCAACTACCAGGTAGACTGTACCACTCAACTACCAGGTAGACTGTACCACTCATCAACTACCAGGTAGACTACCATTCAACTACCAGGTAGACTGTACCACTCAACTACCAGGTAGACTGTACCACTCATTTGAGATATTTCTACTGTTGTGGCAGTTGCTACACAGTGTAGATGGTATCCTGTCTATCCAGGGATACTTCCCCCCACTCTCACACCAACAAGGGATACCCGCTCACATTTTCCACCGACCGCAAGCCGCCGACCGCCGCCCAGATTGGTCGGGGGGCGGCAGCGCCGACACTGAGTGCAGCCGGGACACGAAAACCACAAAATGACGATGTGTTGGACCACTTCCGTGTGTGTGGGGGGGAGGGGGGTTGGTGTCGGGTTATAGTGGGGGTGTGCTGGGGTGAAGAGGGTGGGGGTGGAAGGTATTTCTGTGGGTGGTGATGGTGGTAGTGTGATGGTGGTAGTGGTGATGGTGGTAGTGTGGTGCTGGTGGTAGTATGGTGGTGGTAGTGTGGTGATGGTGGTAGTGTGGTGATGGTGGTAGTGTGGTGATGGTGGTAGTGTGGTGATGGTGGTAGTGTGGTGATGGTGGTAGTGTGGTGATGGTGGTAGAGTGATGGTGGTGGTAGTGTGATGGTGGTGGTAGTGTGGTGATGGTGGTAGTGTGATGGTGGTAGTGTGGTGATGGTGGTAGTGTGGTGATGGTGGTAGTGTGGTGATGGTGGTAGAGTGATGGTGGTGGTAGTGTGGTGATGGTGGTAGTGTGATGGTGGTAGTGTGGTGATGGTGGTAGTGTGGTGATGGTGGTAGTGTGGTGATGGTGGTAGAGTGATGGTGGTGGTAGTGTGATGGTGGTGGTAGTGTGGTGATGGTGGTAGTGTGGTGATGGTGATAGTGTGGTGATGGTGGTAGTGTGGTGATGGTGGTAGTGTGGTGATGGTGGTAGAGTGATGGTGGTGGTAGTGTGATGGTGGTGGTAGTCTGGTGATGGTGGTAGTCTGGTGATGGTGGTAGTGTGGTGATGGTGGTAGTCTGGTGATGGTAGTAGTGTGGTGATGGTAGTAGTGTGGTGATGGTAGTAGTGTGGTGATGGTAGTAGTGTGGTGATGGTAGTAGTGTGGTGGTGGTAGTAGTGTGGTGATGGTGGTAGTGTGGTGATGGTAGTAGTGTGGTGATGGTAGTAGTGTGGTGGTGGTAGTAGTGTGGTGATGGTGGTAGTGTGATGGTGGTAGTAGTCTGGTGATGGTAGTAGTGTGATGGTGGTAGTAGTGTGGTGATGGTAGTAGTCTGGTGATGGTAGTAGTGTGGTGATGGTAGTAGTGTGGTGATGGTAGTAGTGTGATGGTGGTAGTAGTGTGGTGATGGTAGTAGTCTGGTGATGGTAGTAGTGTGGTGATGGTAGTAGTGTGGTGATGGTGGTAGTGTGGTGAATCGACCCCTGCAATCACATATAGCCGAGTACACACACCAGGAGCTAGAACACAACATTCTCTTGGCCAATAGTTACAACGATTATGCATATATATAAATCTGAAAGGTGTTTATGTTGCAATCTCCTTGCAAGAAAGCCAGAGTTCCCCTCTGCAACAATCGTAGTTGCATGCAGCAGAGGTCTAACACGAGGTTCTACTCGCAGTTAAATTAATAAGCACCTGTGATATATACCTCTCACACTAACACATTGCTGGAAATTATCAGTTATTAACTGTGTTAAAGCGGGTCTACTATACAACTTTTTGCTTAGTGTGTCTTGGTTTAATTAAACCTTATCCACACAAACTGAAACTGGAAAAAAAAAACACACACACACACACACACACACACACACACACACATATATATATATATATATATATATATATATATATATATATATATATATATATATATATATATATATATATATAATTAGTAATAACTAGTACTACTATACACACACACACATCAGAACATAAGAAAGAAGGAACACTGCAGCAGGCCTACTGGCCCATACGAGGCAGGTCCAAGTCTCCTACCGGCTTAAGTCAATGCCACATTCATTTTTGGAAGGAACACGGCAACTGATCTAGTAGCACAAGCTAGTCAGGTCTAACTCACACCCACCCACACCCACTCATGTATTTATCTAACCTATTTTTAAAACTACACAACGTTTTACCCTCAATAACTGTACTTGGGAGTTTGTTCCACTCATCCACAACTCTATTACCAAACCAGTACTTTCCTATATCCTTCCTGAATCAGAAAATTTTCCAACTTAAAACCATTGCTGCGAGTCCTGTCTAGGCTAGATATTTTCAGCACGTTATTTACATCCCCTTTATTCCTGTCTTCCATTTATACACCTCGATCATATCCCCCCTAATTCTACGCCTTTCTAGAGAGTGCAGATTCAGGGCCTCAGTCTATCCTCATAGGGAAGATTTCTGATACATTGGATCACTTTTGTCATCCTCCTCTGTACGTTTTCCAGAGCATTTATATCCATTCTGTAATACGGTGACCAGAACTGAGCAGCATAGCCTAAATGAGGCCTAACCAAGGATATATAGAGTTGAAGAACAACCTGAGGACTCCTATTATTTATACTTCTTGATATGAAGCCAAGGATTCTATTAGCTTTATTGCGAACACTTATGCACTGTTGTCTTGGTTTCAGATTACTGCTAACCAGAACTCCTAAATCTTTTTCGCAATCCGTAATATTAAGATCTACATTATTTAGTTTATATGTGGCATGGTTATTGTCCTGTCCAACATTTAGAACTTTGCATTTGTCTATATTAAACTGCATCTGCCACTTCTCCGACCACTGCATCAGTCTATTCAAATCTTCCGGGAGTGCGCTAGTGTCCTCATTAGAATGAATTCGACGGCCTATTTTGGTGTCATCGGCAAACTTGCTGATGTCGCTCTTTATGCCCTCATCTATGTTATTTATGTAGATTGTGAACAGCAGGGGGCCCAACACTGACCCCTGTGGAACACCGCTCGTGACGCTTCCCCACTCTGATTTCTCCCCATTTATGCAAACTCTCTGCTGCCTATTTGTCAACCATGCCTCTATCCAGGAAAAAATTTCTCCTCCTATTCCATGTGCTTTAATTTTCCTCAATAGTCTCTGATGTGGGACCCTGTCAAAAGCCTTACTGAAGTCCATATACACAATATCATATTCATTACCATGATCTACCTCCTCAAATACCTTAGTGAAAAAAGTTAACACAGGATGGTCCAGAGATGGGACATAGAAACAAGGGATCACAAATAGAAGTTGAAGACTCAGATGAATCACAGGGATGTTAGGAAGTATTACTTTAGTCATAGAGTTGTTAGGAAGTGGAGTAGTCTGGCAAGTGATGTAGTGGAGGCAGGATCCATGCATAGCTTTAAGACGAGGTATGATAAAGCTCATGGAGTAGAGAGAGAGTACCTAGTAGTGAAGCAGGACCTAGCAGTGAAGAGGCGGGGCCAGGAGCTATGTCTCGACCCCTGCCATCACAAACAGGTGACTACACACACACACACACACACACACACACACACATACGCAATTCTAAATGACGACTGAGGTAAAATGCTCAAGTGAAATTTATTCGGCCTGACTGATACTAAAACCAAACGCAGTGTCAGGGGGCCAAGACTGTTCAACAGACTCCTATTACACATAACAGTGGTATTACCAATAGACCCCTGGTTGTCCAAGAGGAGAATGAGTTCCCAAAGTCAGTTCCTGACTAGCCAGGTTGTGGTTCCTACGTTGGATTGCGTGTAGCCAGCAGTAACAGCCTGATTGATCAGGCCTTGATCCACCACGAGGCCTGGTCTAGTAGCAGTTACTCTCTGCAGGGTAGACTCCAGTGTATACCCAAGGCAGACTCCAGGGTATACCAAATATAGACTTGCAGGGTATACCCAATACAGGCTCCAGGGTATATCCAATAGAGACTTCAGGGTATACCCAAGGCAGACTCCAGGGTATACCGTAGGTAGACTCCAGGATATACCCTAGGTAGACTCCAGGGTATACCCGAGGTAGACTCCAGGGTATACCCTAAGCAGACTCCAGGGTATACCCACGGTAGACTCCAGGGTATACCCTATGTAGACTCTAGGAGGGTAAACTCCAGGGTATACCCAAAGTAGACTCCAGGGTATACCCAAGGTAGACTCCAGGGTATACCCTAGGTAGACTCCAGGGTATACCCTAGGTAGACTCCAGGGTATACCCTAGGTAGACTCCAGGGTATACCCTAGGTAGACTCCAGGGTATACCCTAGGTAGACTCCAGGGTATACCCTAGGTAGACTCCAGGGTATACCCTAGGTAGACTCCAGGGTATACCCTAGGTAGACTCTAGGAGGGTAGACTCCAGGGTATACCCAAAGTAGACTCCAGG
>NC_091388.1:11036452-11053952 GCF_038502225.1 Cherax quadricarinatus | reverse complement strand
GTGTGTGTGTGTGTGTGTGTGTGTGTGTGTGTGTACTCACCTATTTGTGGTTGCAGGGGTCAAGTCACAGCTCCGGGCACAGCCTCTTCGCTGGTCCCTACTAGGTCCACTCCCTGCTCCATAAGCTTTATCATACCTCTTGTGTGTGTGTCTGCGTGTGTTTAGAGTGTGACCATGATATACCATGATCATGGTGTGACCCTGATACACCACCATACAATGGTCGTCACAGCACCGTCAACAGTGAAACACACCACTGACAGTGAAACAAAGAAGGTATGGGAAGAACCATGTCACTGTGGAAGAACGAGAAAGAGGCGAGCAATAATGTAGAGTAACTGGAGAGCAGACACAGGGAAGAGGAGGAATGGGGGAATAAAGAGAATCAGGGAATAGTGGGAGAGGAACATAACAGAGAAGGAATCAAAGAATGGAGGACGTGGGATAAAGAAATAAAAGACAAATGATCCAAGATAAAAACATTAATGTTAGGAATGATGGTGGTGGGCAGGAATGATGGTGGTGGGCAGGAATGATGGTGGTGGGCAGGAATGATAGTGGTGGGCAGGAATGATAGTGGTGGGCAGGAATGATGGTGGTGGGCAGGAATGATGGTGGTGGGCAGGAATGATGGTGGTGGGCAGGAATGATAGTGGTGGGTAGGAATGATGGTGGTGGGCAGGAATGATAGTGGTGGGCAGGAATGATGGTGGTGGGCAGGAATGATGGTGGTGGGCAGGAATGGTGGTGGTGGGCAGGAATGATGGTGGTGGGCAGGAATGATAGTGGTGGGCAGGAATGAGTGGTGGGCAGGAATGACAGTGGTGGGCAGGAATGATAGTGGTGGGCAGGAATGATGGTGGTGGGCAGGAATGATGGTGGTGGGCAGGAATGATAGTGGTGGGCAGGAATGATGGTGGTGGGCAGGAATGATAGTGGTGGGCAGGAATGATAGTGGTGGGCAGGAATGATGGTGGTGGGCGGGAATGATAGTGGTGGGCAGGAATGATAGTGGTGGGCAGGAATGATAGTGGTGGGCAGGAATGATAGTGGTGGGCAGGAAGGATGGTGGTGGGCAGGAATGATAGTGGTGGGCAGGAATGATGGTGGTGGGCAGGAATGGTGGTGGTGGGCAGGAATGGTGGTGGTGGGCAGGAATGATGGTGGTGGGCAGGAATGATAGTGGTGGGCAGGAATGATAGTGGTGGGCAGGAATGATGGTGGTGGGCAGGAATGATAGTGGTGGGCAGGAATGATGGTGGTGGGCAGGAATGATAGTGGTGGGCAGGAATGATAGTGGTGGGCAGGAATGATAGTGGTGGGCAGGAATGATGATGGTGGGCAGGAATGATAGTGGTGGGCAGGAATGATAGTGGTGGGCAGGAATGATGGTGGTGAGCAGGAATGATGGTAGTGGGCAGGAATGATAGTGGTGGGCAGGAATGATAGTGATGGGCAGGAATGATGGTGGTGGGCAGGAATGGTGGTGGTGGGCAGGAATGATAGTGGTGGGCAGGAATGATAGTGGTGGGCAGGAATGATGGTGGTGGGCAGGAATGATAGTGGTGGGCAGGAATGATAGTGGTGGGCAGGAATGATGGTGGTGAGCAGGAATGATAGTGGTGGGCAGGAATGATGGTGGTGGGCAGGAATGGTGGTGGTGGGCAGGAATGATGGTGGTGGGCAGGAATGATAGTGGTGGGCAGGAATGATGGTGGTGGGCAGGAATGGTAATGGTGGGCAGGAATGATGGTGGTGGGCAGGAATGATGGCGGTGGGCAGGAATGATAGTGGTGGGCAGGAATGATAGTGATGGGCAGGAATGATGGTCGTGGGCAGGAATGATATTGGTGGGCAGGAATGATGGTGGGCAGGAATGATAGTGAAGGGCAGGAATGATGGTGGTGGGCAGGAATGATAATGGTGGGCAGAAATGATAGTGGAAGGCAGGAATGATGGTGGTGGGCAGGAATGATAGTGGTGGGCAGGAATGATGGTGGTGGGCAGGAATGATAGTGGTGGGCAGGAATGATAGTGGTGGGCAGGAATGATAGTGGTGGGCAGGAAGGATGGTGGTGGGCAGGAATGATAGTGGTGGGCAGGAATGATGGTGGTGGGCAGGAATGATGGTGATGGGCAGGAATGGTGGTGGTGGGCAGGAATGATAGTGGTGGGCAGGAATGATAGTGGTGGGCAGGAATGATGGTGGTGGGCAGGAATGATAGTGGTGGGCAGGAATGATGGTGGTTGCAGGAATGATAGTGGTGGGCAGGAATGATAGTGGTGGGCAGGAATGATAGTGGTGGGCAGGAATGATGGTGGTGGGCAGGAATGATAGTGGTGGGCAGGAATGATGGTGGTGAGCAGGAATAATAGTGGTGGGCAGGAATGATGGTAGTGGGCAGGAATGATAGTGGTGGGCAGGAATGATGGTGGTGGGCAGGAATGATGGTGGTGGGCAGGAATGATGGTGGTGGGTAGGAATGATAGTGGTGGGCAGCAATGATGGTGATGGGCAGGAATGATGGTGGTGGGCAGGAATGATAGTGATGGGCAGGAATGATGGTGGTGGGCAGGAAAGATGGTGGTGGGCAGGAATGATGGTGGTGGGCAGGAATGGTAATGGTGGGCAGGAATGATGGTGGTGGGCAGGAATGATGGCGGTGGGCAGGAATGATAGTGGTGGGCAGGAATGATAGTGGTGGGCAGAAATGATAGTGGAAGGCAGGAATGATGGTGGTGGGCAGGAATGATGGTGGTGGGCAGGAATGATATTGGTGGGCAGGAATGATATTGGTGGGCAGGAATGGTAATGGTGGGCAGGAATGATGGTGGTGGGCAGGAATGATAGTGGTGGACAGGAATGATGGTGGTGGGCAGGAATGATAGTGGTGGGCAGGAATGATAGTGGTGGGCAGGAATGATAGTGGTAGGCAGAAATGATGGTGGTGGGCAGGAATGATGGTGATGGTGGGCAGGAATGATAGTAGTGGGCAGGAATGATAGTGGCGGGCAGGAATGATGGTGGGCAGGAATGATGGTGGGCAGGAATGACAGTGGTGGGCAGAAATGATGTTGGAGGTGGGCAGGAATGACAGTGGTGGGCAGAAATGATGTTGGAGGTGGGCAGGAATGATAGTGGTGGGCAGAAATGATGGTGGAGGTGGGCAGGAATGATAGTGGTGGGCAGGATGATAGTGGTGGGTAGGTATGATGGTGGTGGGCAGGAATGATAGTGGTGGGCAGGAATGATAGTGGTGGGCAGGAATGATGGAGGTGGGCAGGAATGATGGAGGTGGGCAGGAATGACGGAGGTGGGCAGGAATGATGGTGATGGTGGGCAGGAATGATGGTGATGGTGGGCAGGAATGATGATGGAGGTGGGCAGAAACGATAGTGGAGGTGGGCAGGAATGATGATGGAATGTAGATGAATGGTTCACAGAACCGACATGTTGATAAATTAGACACATGTGTAACTCTTGGGTATCTTTATAAAGGAAACGTTTCGCCACACAGTGGCTTCATCAGTCCATACACAGGAGAAACGGGAACTTGGGAATTCTTCGCTTGCCTAACCCTTGGGCACGACCTACTTCCACATTGAACAAATGTGACACCACCTACGACTGCTGCACCTCTCCTGCCCACGGTATATAAACTCCTTCTCCGCTCATATGCCGTATTCTATTCAAGATTGATGGACTGACCACATCGACTCAAGGTTGAGGGACTGATTACCTCATTCTCCTCCTGTTCTTCACGTTTCTCCTGTGTATGGACTGATGAAGCCACTGTGTGGCGAAACGTTTCCTTAATAAAGATACCCAAGAGTTGCACATGTGTCTAATTTATCAATGATAATGGAGTTGGGCAGGAGTGGGCATGGGCTGTGTGTGGGCAGAAGGAAGTTAACCACAGCCTCAGAAAGTCACTAGCAACAGAACAATGTTATCTGTGTCACTGCTCGTTTTTCTGACAAATCATTCACAGGAAAAGTATTCTCTCTCTGTATGTGTGTGTGTGTGTGAGAGAGAGAGAGAGAGAGAGAGAGAGAGAGAGAGAGAGAGAGAGAGAGAGAGAGAGATAGAGAGAGAACTCACCTAGTTGTGATTGCAGGGGTCGATTCACTGGCCGCTATTGCGTCACTCTTCCTGTTCCATGAGCTTTATCATACCTCTTCTTAAAGCTACGTATGGATCCTGCCTCCACTACATCACTTCCCAAACTATTCCACTTCCTGACAACTCTGTGACTGAAGAAATACTTCCTAACATCCCTGTGACTCATCTGAGTCTTTCAATTTCCAACTGTGACACCTTGTTGCTGTGTCACATGTCTGGAACATCCTGTCTCTGTCCACCTTGTCTATACCTCTCAGTATTTTATATATCGTTACCATATCCCCCCTATCTCTCCTGTCTTCCAGTGTTGTCAGGTCGATCTCCCTTAACCTTAGCTCCAGGATTAGTCTTGTTGCAAACCTTTGCACTTTCTCTAGTTTCCTTGCATGCCTGGCTAGGTGAAGGTTCCAAACTGGCGCTGCATACTCCAATATGTGTGTGTGTGTGTCTACAATGTGTCCTTTACAAGAACCATCATCACTAGCCACTACACAAACAATCTACTAAAAAAAATCAAGATCTATATCTAATCTCAAAAACTAGAGGTCAAGATCTAAATCAATATCTAACATAACTCACAACAACATCTATTACAGTACCAACATCAGTCATAACGTTGATATATGCAATACTTAGATATCCTTATTGGCGAAACGTTCCGCCTGCTCAGCAGGCTTTCCTCAATCGAACATGGCCGAATAACAACACTGGAGACAGAGGTAGAGAGGTAATTCTGAATTGATCAGTCCCTCAGCCTTGACAACATAATGGCAACATATTCCTGCAGTAATATCAACATCAACACAGACTGATAACTGCAACAATAGCAGCCACCATGACCATCAACCATGAACATCAACTACCACATCAACAGACGGACTGATAACTACATCATCATCAACCACCACATAAACCACAAACACATTCTGGTGTAGTATATAAAGTCTTGCGAGGTTCTCCAGTCACTCCTGACTCAGCCAAGACACGCTCCTGCAGTCACTCCTGACTCAGCCAAGACACGCTCCTCCAGTCACTCCTGACCCAGCCAAGACACGCTCCTTCAGTCACTCCTGACTCAGCCAAGACACGCTCCTCCAGTCACTCCTGACCCAGCCAAGACACGCTCCTACAGTCACTCCTGACCCAGCCAAGACACGCTCCTACAGTCACTCCTGACCCAGCCAAGACACGCTCCTGCAGTCACTCTTTACTCAACCAAGACACACTCCTGCAGTCACTCCTGACTCAGCCAAGACACGCTCCTCCAGTCACTCCTGACCCAGCCAAGACACGCTCCTCCAGTCACTCCTGACCCAGCCAAGACACGCTCCTACAGTCACTCCTGACCCAGCCAAGACACGCTCCTGCAGTCACTCTTTACTCAACCAAGACACACTCCTGCAGTCACTCCTGACTCAGCCAAGACACGCTCCTACAGTCACTCCTGACCCAGCCAAGACACGCTCCTGCAGTCACTCTTTACTCAACCAAGACACACTCCTGCAGTCACTCCTGACTCAGCCAAGACACGCTCCTACAGTCACTCCTGACCCAGCCAAGACACGCTCCTCCAGTCACTCCTGACCCAGCCAAGACACGCTCCTACAGTCACTCCTGACTCAGCCAAGACACGCTCCTACAGTCACTCCTGACCCAGCCAAGACACGCTCCTACAGTCACTCCTGACCCAGCCAAGACACGCTCCTGCAGTCACTCTTTACTCAACCAAGACACACTCCTGCAGTCACTCCTGACTCAGCCAAGACACGATCCTACAGTCACTCCTGACCCAGCCAAGACACGCTCCTACAGTCACTCCTGACCCAGCCAAGACACACTCCGACAGTCACTCCTGACCCAGCCAAGACACACTCATACAGTCACTCCTGACCCAGCCAAGACACGCTCCTACAATCACTCCTGACCCAGCCAAGACACGCTCCTACAGTCACTCCTGACCCAGCCAAGACACACTCCGACAGTCACTCCTGACCCAGCCAAGACACGCTCCTACAATCACTCCTGACCCAGCCAAGACACGCTCCTACAGTCACTCCTGACCCAGCCAAGACACACTCCGACAGTCACTCCTGACCCAGCCAAGACACACTCATACAGTCACTCCTGACCCAGCCAAGACACGCTCCTACAGTCACTCCTGACTCAGCCAAGACACGCTCCTACAGTCACTCCTGACCTAGCCAAGACACGCTCCTACAATCACTCCTGACCTAGCCAAGACACACTCCGACAGTCACTCCTGACCCAGCCAGGACACGCTCCTACAGTCACTCCTGACCCAGCCAAGACACACTCCGACAGTCACTCCTGACCCAGCCAAGACACACTCATACAGTCACTCCTGACCCAGCCAAGACACGCTCCTACAGTCACTCCTGACCCAGCCAAGACACGCTCCTACAGTCACTCCTGACTCAGCCAAGACACGCTCCTACAGTCACTCCTGACCCAGCCAAGACACGCTCCTACAGTCACTCCTGACCCAGCCAAGACACGCTCCTACAGTCACTCCTGACCCAGCCAAGACACACTCCGACAGTCACTCCTGACCCAGCCAAGACACGCTCCTACAGTCACTCCTGACTCAGCCAAGACACGCTCCTACAGTCACTCCTGACCCAGCCAAGACACGCTCCTACAGTCACTCCTGACCCAGCCAAGACACGCTCCGACAGTCACTCCTGACCCAGCCAAGACACACTCATACAGTCACTCCTGACCCAGCCAAGACACGCTCCTACAATCACTCCTGACCTAGCCAAGACACTCCGACAGTCACTCCTGACCCAGCCAAGACACACTCATACAGTCACTCCTGACCCAGCCAAGACACGCTCCTACAGTCACTCCTGACCCAGCCAAGACACGCTCCTACAGTCACTCCTGACCCAGCCAAGACACACTCCGACAGTCACTCCTGACCCAGCCAAGACACACTCATACAGTCACTCCTGACCCAGCCAAGACACGCTCCTACAGTCACTCCTGACCCAGCCAAGACACACTCCGACAGTCACTCCTGACCCAGCCAAGACACACTCATACAGTCACTCCTGACCCAGCCAAGACACGCTCCTACAGTCACTCCTGACTCAGCCAAGACACGCTCCTACAGTCACTCCTGACCCAGCCAAGACACGCTCCTACAGTCACTCCTGACCCAGCCAAGACACGCTCCTACAGTCACTCCTGACCCAGCCAAGACACACTCCGACAGTCACTCCTGACCCAGCCAAGACACACTCATACAGTCACTCCTGACCCAGCCAAGACACGCTCCTACAATCACTCCTGACCCAGCCAAGACACGCTCCTACAATCACTCCTGACCCAGCCAAGACACACTCCTACAGTCACTCCTGACCCAGCCAAGACACACTCCGACAGTCACTCCTGACCCAGCCAAGACACGCTCCTCCAGTCACTCCTGACCCAGCCAAGACACACTCCGACAGTCACTCCTGACCCAGCCAAGACACGCTCCGACAGTCACTCCTGACCCAGCCAAGACACACTCCTACAGTCACTCCTGACCCAGCCAAGACACACTCCTACAGTCACTCCTGACCCAGCCAAGACACGCTCCTACAGTCACTCCTGACCCAGCCAAGACACACTCCTACAATCACTCCTGACCCAGCCAAGACACACTCCGACAGTCACTCCTGACCCAGCCAAGACACACTCCTACAATCACTCCTGACCCAGCCAAGACACACTCCTACAGTCACTCCTGACCCAACCAAGACACACTCCGACAGTCACTCCTGACCCAGCCAAGACACACTCCTACAGTCACTCCTGACCCAGCCAAGACACGCCATGCATGCCAAACTATTGAAAAAAATGGGTCTAGAATTTGATTCCCTCCTTCACTGTTTCTTATGCAAATGTTGACCAGATCAACTGCAGATTGCAGCCTCAAGCTTGCAAAGGCTCTTTTCTTACGCAAATGAGAAGAAAACTAAAAAATATATTCAGATTACATTTATATGAATGTATATTCGAGGGGAAATGGGAGAAAAGTATATATTCTTATCGTAGCGAGTTACGCTTTCCTCTCTGACGGGGGAATATTAACACAGATATATTTTGAAGCTTAATTCCAAGAGGGTATAGTAAATATAGTTTGTATTTCTCTCTCCTCTCTCTCTCTCTGTATATGTGTGTGTGTGTGTGTGTGTCCGTCTCAATCTTTGTCTCTCTCTTTCTCATTCTGCGTGTGTGTGTTTGTGTATGTCTATGTCTTTCTCTCTCTGTGTCTGTATTACTACTCCCTCTCCCTCTCCCTCTCCCTCTCTCTCTCTCTCTCTCTCTCTCTCTCTCTCAGATGTGATTGCGCTCTGTAGCAGCATATTTCCCATGGCTCCAGTAAGAAGGCAGGGAAATACTGAATACAGAACTGGTAACACCTCTCATGTACCTCACTCGAGGTCCACTCTCATCTTTATTTAAGAAGAAAGATGTCCACCAAACACACACACACACACACACACACACACACGCTCCTACAGTCACTCCTGACCTGAAGAATACACTCGATCGAAGACCAGGCAGAACTACAAAGGGATCTGGACAGGCTGCAGACCTGGTCCAGCAATTGGCTCCTGGAGTTCAATCCCACCAAGTGCAAAGTCATGAAGATTGGGGAAGGGCAAAGAAGGCCGCAAACGGAGTACAGTCTAGGGGGTCAGAGACTACAAACCTCACTCAAGGAAAAAGATCTTGGGGTGAGTATAACACCAGGCACATCTCCTGAAGCGCACATCAACCAAATAACTGCTGCAGCATATGGGCGCCTAGCAAACCTCAGAACAGCATTCCGACATCTTAATAAGGAATCATTCAGGACCCTGTACACCGTGTACGTTAGGCCCATATTGGAGTATGCGGCACCAGTTTGGAACCCACACCTAGCCAAGCACGTAAAGAAACTAGAGAAAGTGCAAAGGTTTGCAACAAGACTAGTCCCAGAGCTAAGAGGTATGTCCTACGAGGAGAGGTTAAGGGAAATCAACCTGACGACACTGGAGGACAGGAGAGATAGGGGGGACATGGTAACGACATACAAAATACTGAGGGGAATTGACAAGGTGGACAAAGACAGGATGTTCCAGAGATTGGACACAGTAACAAGGGGACACAGTTGGAAGCTGAAGACACAGATGAATCACAGGGATGTTAGGAAGTATTTCTTCAGCCACAGAGTAGTCAGTAAGTGGAATAGTTTGGGAAGCGATGTAGTGGAGGCAGGATCCATACATAGCTTTAAGCAGAGGTATGATAAAGCTCACGGCTCGGGGAGAGTGACCTAGTAGCGATCAGTGAAGAGGCGGGGCCAGGAGCTCGGACTCGACCCCCGCAACCTCAACTAGGTGAGTACAACTAGGTGAGTACACACACACACACACACACACACACACACACACACACACACACTCGACCTGACGATACTGGAGGAGGGGACAGTATAACGACATATAAAATAGTGAGAGGAATTGACAAAGTGGAGAGAAACAGAATGTTCCAGAGATGGGACACAGCAACAAGGTGTCACAGTTGGAAGTTGAAGACACAGATGAATCACAGGGATGTTAGGAAGTATTTCTTCAGCCACAGAGTTGTCAGGAAGTGGAATAGCACGTCCTTCTAGTACAGGCCTATGAACAATGGAGAACACATCTGTAACTCTACCTACCAAACTTTACTGGCTCAGGAGAGTTTGTGTTACTCTGTTACTGCCTGTTTAGTGTTTGTTATCTTCCGTTTGTCTACTCTGACAGAGACATCGAGGAGGAGGAGGAGGAGGAGGAGGAGGAGGAGGAGGAGGAGGAGGAGGAGGAGGAGGAGGAGGAGGAGGAGGATAAGGAGGAGGAGAAGGAGGAGGAGGAGGAGGAGGAGGAGGAGGAGGAGGAGGAGGAGGAGGAGGAGGGATGGAGAAGTGAGGGAGATGGAGGTGTTCACTTACCTTATGTTCAACTGCAATGTTCACCATCACTACACATCTACCTGGGAGAGAAACTTAACATTAGTCAACATTAAGTGAACATTACTGAACATTAAGTGAACATCATTGAACATCAAGTGAACATTATTGAACATTAAGTGAACATTATTGAACATCAAGTGAACATTATTGAACATCAAGTGAACATTACTGAACATTATTGAACATTAAGTGAACATTACTGAACATTAAGTGAACATCATTGAACATCAAGTGAACATTATTGAACATCAAGTGAACATTATTGAACATTAAGTGAACATTACTGAACATTACTGAACATTAAGTGAACATCATTGAACATCAAGTGAACATTATTGAACATTAAGTGAACATTATTGAACATCAAGTGAACATTATTGAACATCAAGTGAACATTATTGAACATTAAGTGAACATTATTGAACATCAAGTGAACATTATTGAACATCAAGTGAACATTATTGAACATTAAGTGAACATTATTGAACATCAAGTGAACATTATTGAACATCAAGTGAACATTATTGAACATCAAGTGAACATTATTGATCAAGTGAACATTATTGAACATCAAGTGAACATTATTGAACATCAAGTGAACATTATTGAACATCAAGTGAACATTATTGAACATCAAGTGAACATTATTGATCAAGTGAACATTATTGAACAAGTGAACATTATTGATCAAGTGAACATTATTGATCAAGTGAACATTATTGAACATCAAGTGAACATTATTGAACATCAAGTGAACATTACTGAACATCAAGTGAACATTATTGAACATCAAGTGAACATTATTGAACATTAAGTGATTATTGAACATCAAGTGAACATTATTGAACATCAAGTGAACATTATTGAACATCAAGTGAACATTATTGAACATCAAGTGAACATTATTGAACATTAAGTGAACATTATTGAACATTACGTGAACATTATTGAACATCAAGTGAACATTATTGAACATCAAGTGAACATTATTGAACATCAAGTGAACATTATTGATCAAGTGAACATAACTGAACATCAAGTGAACATTATTGAACATCAGGTGAACATTATTGAACATAAGTGAACATTATTGAACATCAAGTGAACATTATTGAACATCAGGTGAACATTTTTGAACATAAGTGAACATTATTGAACATTAAGTGAACATTATTGAACATTAAGTGAACCACAATTTTACTGTAAAAGAATGTACCAAACTGATGAACTTGAGGAATGAGAATTGTGGTGATGATAATGGTGGTAATTGTGGTGATAATGGTGGTAATTGTGGTGATAATGGTGGTAATTGTGGTGATAATGGTGGTAATTGTGGTGATAATGGTGGTAATTGTGGTGATGATAATAGTGGTAATTGTGATGATAATGGTGGTAATTGTGATGATAATGGTGGTAATTGTGATGACAATGGTGGTAATTGTGATGACAATGGTGGTAATTGTGATGATAATGGTGGTAATTGTGGTGATGATAATGGTGGTAATTGTGATGATAATGGTGGTAATTGTGATGATAATGGTGGTAATTGTGATGATAATGGTGGTAATTGTGGTGATGATAATGGTGGTAATTGTGATGATAATGGTAATGATAATGGTGGTAATTGTGATGATAATGGTGGTAATTGTGGTGATGATAATGGTGGTAATTGTGGTGATGATAATGGTGGTAATTGTGGTGATAATGGTGGTAATTGTGAAGAGAATGGTGGTAATTGTGGTGATGATAATGGTGGTAATTGTGATGATAATTTTGGTAATTGTGATGATAATGGTGGTAATTGTGGTGATAATGGTGGTAATTGAGGTGATGATAATGGTGGTAATTGTGATGAGAATGGTGGTAATTGTGGTGATGATAATGGTGGTAATTGTGATGATGATAATGGTGGTAATTGTGATGATGATAATGGTGGTAATTGTGATGATAATGGTGGTAATTGTGGAGATGATAATGGTGGTAATTGTGGTGATGATAATGGTGGTAATGATAATGGTGGTAATTGTGGTGATGATAATGGTAATTGTGATGATAATGGAGGTAATGATAATGGTGGTAATTGTGGTGATGATAATGGTGGT
Organism: Cherax quadricarinatus; assembly: GCF_038502225.1. NCBI lineage: Eukaryota > Metazoa > Arthropoda > Malacostraca > Decapoda > Parastacidae > Cherax > Cherax quadricarinatus. Next base: position 11,041,717 of record NC_091388.1, on the reverse strand, counting down.
AATTGTGATGATAATGGTGGTAATTGTGGTGATGATAATGGTGGTAATTGTGGTGATAATAGTGGTAATTGTGATGATAATGGTGGTAATTGTGGTGATAATGGTGGTAATTGTGGTTATGATAATGGTGGTAATTGTGGTGATAATGGTGGTAATTGTGATGATAATGGTGGTAATTGTGATGATAATGGTGGTAATTGTGATGATAATGGTGGTAATTGTGGTGATGATAATGGTGGTAATTGTGATGATAATGGTGGTAATTGTGGTGATGATAATGGTGGTAATTGTGGTGATGATAATGGTGGTAATTGTGGTGATGATAATGGTTGTAATTGTGGTGATGATAATGGTGGTAATTGTGGTGATGATAATGGTGGTAATTGTGGTGATGATAATGGTTGTAATTGTGGTGATGATAATGGTGGTAATTGTGATGATAATGGTGGTAATTGTGGTGATGATAATGGTTGTAATTGTGATGATAATGGTGATAATTGTTGTGATGATAATGGTGGTAATTGTGGTGATGATAATGGTTGTAATTGTGGTGATGATAATGGTGGTAATTGTGGTGATGATAATGGTGGTAATTGTGGTGATGATAATTGTGGTAATTGTGATGATAATGGTGGTAATTGTGGTGATGATGATGGTAATTGTGATGATAATGGTGGTAATTGTGGTGATGATGATGGTAATTGTGATGATAATGGTGGTAATTGTGGTGATGGTAATGGTTGTAATTGTGATGATAATGGTGGTAATTGTGGTGATGATAATGGTGGTAATTGTGATGATAATGGTGGTAATTGTGGTGATGATAATGGTGGTAATTGTGGTGATGATAATGGTAGTGATGATAATGGTGGTGACGATAATGATGGTAATTGTGGTGATGATAATGGTGGTAATTGTGATGATAATGGTGGTAATTGTGGTGATGATAATGGTGGTAATTGTGATGATAATGGTGGTAATTGTGGTGATGATAATGGTGGTAATTGTGGTGATGATAATGGTAATTGTGGTGATGATAATGGTGGTAATTGTGGTGATGATGATGGTGGTAATTGTGATGATAATGGTGGTAATTGTGGTGACGATAATGGTGGTAATGATAATGGTGGTAATTCTGGTGAAGATGATAATGGTGGTAATTGTGATGATAATGGTGGTAATTGTGGTGACGATAATGGCGGTAATTGTGGTGACGATAATGGTGGTAATTGTGATGATAATGGTGGTAATTGTGATGATAATGGTGGTAACTGTGGTGATGATAATGGTGGTAATTGTGGTGACGATGATAATGGTGGTAATTGTGGTGACGATGATAATGGTGGTAATTGTGGTGACGATGATAATGGTGGTATTTGTGATGATAATGGTGGTAATTGTGGTGATGATAATGGTGGTAATTGTGGTGGCGGTAATGGTGGTGGTGGTTGAATGACAGCTCTAGGCCTTCCTGTGATCCTGTTTACTTCGACCACTTCCTTTCTGCAACACTGTAAGCTTCTGATGTGTTGATTGCAATACCTAGAGCTATCATCCAACTCCCTCCCCCGGAGGTTTTCACACACACACACACACACACACACACACACACACACACACACATATATATGAAGACCATCTAGGCTAAGGGACTGATTACCTAATGTTCTACTGTCTTCAAATTCGACACCTTCAATTAACCTCCTCCTTCACGTAGAAGGAAGACATAGGGAAAAAAAACTAAGAAAAAGAAATTAAGTAAACACACCAGAGCTCAGGGAAATGTCCTACGAAGAAAGGTTGAGGGAAATCGGTCTGACGACACTGGAGGACAGGCGGGTCAGGGGAGACTTGATAACGACATACAAAATACTGCGTGGAATAGATAAGGTGAAGAGAGACAGGATGTTACAGAGATGGGACACAGAAACAAGGTGTCACAATTGGAAGTTAAACACTCGGACGAGTCACAGAGATGTTAGGAAGTATTTCTTCAGTCACAGAGTTGTCAGGAAGTGGAATAGTCTGGGAAGTGACGTAGTGGAGGCAGAAACCATACATAGCTATAAGATGAGGTATGATAAACCTCAGAGAGCAGAGAGAGAGAGAGGACCTAGTAGCGATCAGTGAAGAGGTGAGTACACACACACACACACACACACACACACACACACACACACACACACACACACACACCAATAAAAGCAATCACTCTATACTGAGAAACTAGTTATCAGCTTAACAAGCTTCAGCTTGAGGATGAGATCGAGGCAATTGGCTTGGTAAGCTGGCGTTGCGGTGCTTCGAGAGGTTAATGAAGTTAGTGGAGATCAAATGGTGCTCAGGCAGCTTCTGGCAGTCAGAGAGGCAGTTACCTGCCTTGTTACAGCTTCTGGCAGTCAGAGAGGCAGTTACCTGCCTTGTTACAGCTTCTGGCAGTCAGAGAGACAGTTACCTGCCCTGTTACAGCTTCTGGCAGTCAGAAAGGATGTTACCTGCCTTGTTACTGCTTCTGGCAGTCAGAGAGGCAGTTACCTGCCTTCTTACAGCTTCTGGCAGTCAGAAAGGTTGTTACCTGCCTTGTTACTGCTTCTGGCAGTCAGAGAGGCAGTTACCTGCCTTGTTACAGCTTCTGGCAGTCAAAGAGGCAGCTACCTGCCTTGTTACAGCTTCTGGCACTCAGAGAGGCAGTTACCTGCCTTGTTACAGCTTCTGGCACTCAGAGAGGCAGTTACCTGCCTTGTTACAGCTTCTGGCACTCAGAGAGGCAGTTACCTGCCTTGTTACAGCTTCTGGCAGTCAGAGAGGCAGTTACCTGCCTTGTTACAGCTTCTGGCAGTCAGAGAGACAGTTACCTGCCCTGTTACAGCTTCTGGCAGTCAGAAAGGATGTTACCTGCCTTGTTACTGCTTCTGGCAGTCAGAGAGGCAGTTACCTGCCTTCTTACAGCTTCTGGCAGTCAGAAAGGTTGTTACCTGCCTTGTTACTGCTTCTGGCAGTCAGAGAGGCAGTTACCTGCCTTGTTACAGCTTCTGGCAGTCAAAGAGGCAGCTACCTGCCTTGTTACAGCTTCTGGCACTCAGAGAGGCAGTTACCTGCCTTGTTACAGCTTCTGGCACTCAGAGAGGCAGTTACCTGCCTTGTTACAGCTTCTGGCAGTCAGAGAGGCAGTTACCTGCCTTGTTACAGCTTCTGGCAGTCAGAGAGGCAGTTACCTGCCTTGTTACAGCTTCTGGCAGTCAGAGAGGCAGTTACCTGCCTTGTTACAGCTTCTGGCAGTCAGAGAGGCAGTTACCTGCCTTGTTACAGCTTCTGGCAGTCAGAGAGGCAGTTACCTGCCTTGTTACAGCTTCTGGCAGTCAGAGAGGCAGTAACCTGCCTTGTTACAGCTTCTGGCAGTCAGAGAGGCAGTTACCTGCCTTGTTACAGCTTCTGGCAGTCAGAGAGGCAGTTACCTGCCTTGTTACAGCTTCTGGCAGTCAGAGAGGCAGTTACCTGCCTTGTTACAGCTGGCAGTCAAAGAGGCGGTTACCTGCCTTGTTACAGCTTCTTGCAGTCAGAGAGGCAGTTACCTGCCTTGTTACAGCTTCTGGCAGTCAGAGAGGCGGTTACCTGCCTTGTTACAGCTTCTGGCAGTCAGAGAGGCAGTTACCTGCCTTGTTACAGCTTCTGGCAGTCAGAGAGGCAGTTACCTGCCTTGTTACAGCTTCTGGCAGTCAGAGAGGCGGTTACCTGCCTTGTTACAGCTTCTGGCAGTCAGAGAGGCAGTTACCTGCCTTGTTACAGCTTCTGGCAGTCAGAGAGGCAGTTACCTGCCTTGTTACAGCTTCTGGCAGTCAGATAGGCAGTTACCTGCCTTGTTACAGCTTCTGGCAGTCAGAGAGGCAGTTACCTGCCTTGTTACAGCTTCTGGCAGTCAGAGAGGCAGTTACCTGCCTTGTTACAGCTTCTGGCAGTCAGAGAGGTAGTTACCTGCCTTGTTACAGCTTCTGGCAGTCAAAGAGGCAGTTACCTGCCTTGTTACAGCTTCTGGCAGTCAGAGAGGCAGTTACCTGCCTTGTTACAGCTTCTGGCAGTCAGAGAGGCGGTTACCTGCCTTGTTACAGCTTCTGGCAGTCAGAGAGGCAGTTACCTGCCTTGTTACAGCTTCTGGCAGTCAGAGAGGCAGTTACCTGCCTTGTTACAGCTTCTGGCAGTCAGATAGGCAGTTACCTGCCTTGTTACAGCTTCTGGCAGTCAGAGAGGCAGTTACCTGCCTTGTTACAGCTTCTGGCAGTCAGAGAGGCAGTTACCTGCCTTGTTACAGCTTCTGGCAGTCAGAGAGGTAGTTACCTGCCTTGTTACAGCTTCTGGCAGTCAAAGAGGCAGTTACCTGCCTTGTTACAGTTTCTGGCAGTCAGAGAGGCAGTTACCTGCCTTGTTACAGCTTCTGGCAGTCAGAGAGGCAGTTACCTCCCTTGTTACAGCTTCTGGCACTCAGAGAGGCAGTTACCTCCCTTGTTACAGCTTCTGGCAGTCAGAGAGGCAGTTACCTGCCTTGTTACAGCTTCTGGCAGTCAGAGAGGCAGTTACCTGCCTTGTTACAGCTTCTGGCAGTCAAAGAGGCAGTTACCTGCCTTGTTACAGCTTCTGGCAGTCAAAGAGGCAGTTACCTGCCTTGTTACAGCTTCTGGCAGGCAAAGAGGTAGTTACCTGCCTTGTTACAGCTTCTGGCAGTCAAAGAGGCAGTTACCTGCCTTGTTACAGCTTCTGGCAGTCAGAGAGGCAGTTACCTGCCTTGTTACAGCTTCTGGCAGTCAAAGAGGTAGTTACCTGCCTTGTTACAGCTTCTGGCAGTCAAAGAGGCAGTTACCTGCCTTGTTACAGCTTCTGGCAGTCAGGGAGGCAGTTACCTGCCTTGTTACAGCTTCTGGCAGTCAGGGAGGCGGTTACCTGCCTTGTTACAGCTTCTGGCACTCAGAGAGGCAGTTACCTCCCTTGTTACAGCTTCTGGCAGTCAGAGAGGCAGTTACTTGCCTTGTTACAGCTTCTGGCAGTCAGAGAGGCAGTTACCTGCCTTGTTACAGCTTCTGGCAGTCAGAGAGGCGGTTACCTGCCTTGTTACAGCTTCTGGCAGTCAGAGAGGCAGTTACCTGCCTTGTTACAGCTTCTGGCAGTCAGAGAGGCGGTTACCTGTCTTGTTACAGCTTCTGGCAGTCAGAGAGGCGGTTACCTGCCTTGTTACAGCTTCTGGCAGTCAGAGAGGCAGTTACCTGCCTTGTTACA
>NC_091388.1:10993952-11033952 GCF_038502225.1 Cherax quadricarinatus | reverse complement strand
CCTTGGGGTGAAATTTGACTCCAAACTAACCATGAAGAACCATGTTGTAAATCTTGCAAACAAGGCAGCCAGGAAGCTTACAGCACTTCGCCGTATCTCGCATCTGCTTGACAGTAGGGGTTGCAAGATCCTGTACGAGGCACAAGTACGCTCACACCTTGAGTATGCTCCACTTTCTTGGTTTGCCTGCCCCCCCTCTCATCTGCGACTGCTTGACAGAGTAGAGAACAGAGCAAGACGTCTCATCTCTCGCCTGGACCCATCCTGGATAGATCTGTCATTTCAGCAGAGCCTTCAACATAGGAGGGATGTGGGTGGCCTTACTGTTATGTACAAGGCCAATATTGTCAAAGTACCACACTTGGATCCACTTCGAGGACAGCGTGAAACAAGCTTTTATGCCACAAGACGGGCAGAAAGCAGCAACTTCACTCTGGCTGTACCCTTCTCCAGAACATCACTCCATCTGAGATCATACATACCCAGGATGACTCGAGTATGGAACACATTCGTACAGCATAATGATGTCAACGAGATAAAGTCAGTTGATCAAATGAAAATGCTGGCCCACAGATGGCTCCAACTTCATCCTGTCCCGTACTTGTATGTCTCATAACAATAAAAATGCTTTCAAATGAGCTGATGTAGGTAACAGCTCTTAGCTTGCCAATAAAGTTAGGAATCCTTAACCTGTAAATAGCTGTCAATAAAGCTAGGGATCCTTAACCTTGTCAAACCCTGTGTAAAAAAAAAAGAGAGAGAGAGAGAGAGAGAGAGAGAGAGAGAGAGAGAGAGAGAGAGAGAGAGAGAGAGAGAGAGAGAGAGAGAGAGAGAGAGAGAGCTCTTAGCTTGTCAATAAAGCTAGGGATCCTTAACCTAACCTTGTCAAACCCTGTGTAAAAAGAGAGAGAGAGAGAGAGAGAGAGAGAGAGAGGGTATGGTCCTAGACTGACCCGACCTGACCTTACTTCTCCCCTATGGTACAAGAGGATAATTGAGGAACGAATAAGATAAAAAGAGGTAAAAGGCGATATGATGGAGAAGCCACCTACTGGCCCATGCTAGGCAGGTCCAAGCCACCTACTGGCCCATGCTAGGCAGGTCCAAGCCACCTACTGGCTCATGCTAGGCAGGTCCAAACCACCTACTGGCCCATGCTAGGCAGGTCCAAGCCACCTACTGGCTCATGCTAGGCTGGTCCAAGCAACCTACTGGCTCATGCTAGGCAGGTCCAAGCCACCTACTGGCCCATGCTAGGCAGGTCCAAGCCACCTACTGGCCCATGCTAGGCAGGTCCAAGCCACCTACTGGCCCATGCTAGGCAGGTCCAAGCCACCTACTGGCTCAATGTAGGCATGTCCAAGCCACCTACTGGCTCATGCTAGGCAGGTCCAAGCCACCTACTGGCTCATGCTAGGCAGGTCCAAGCCACCTACTGGCTCATGCTAGGCAGGTCCAAGCCACCTACTGGCTCATGCTAGGCAGGTCCAAGCCACCTACTGGCTCATGCTAGGCAGGTCCAAGCCACCTACTGGCTCAATGTAGGCATGTCCAAGCCACCTACTGGCTCATGCTAGGCAGGTCCAAGCCACCTACTGGCTCATGCTAGGCAGGCCCAAGCCACCTACTGGCCCATGCTAGGCAGGTCCAAGCCACCTACTGGCCCATACTAGGCAGGTCCAAGCCACCTACTAGCTCATACTAGGCAGGTCCAAGTCACCTACTGGCCCATGCTAGGCAGGTCCAAGCCACCTACTGGCTCATACTAGGCAGGTCCAAGTCACCTACTGGCCCATGCTAGGCAGAAAGGGACTAAATGTGGAGCATAGGAGTGGGGGTACGTGTGATAGAGGGAACAGGTGTGAGGGAGGAGGAAGAGGTGAACAGGTGAGTAAGGGAACACCTGGTCACACACAGGTGAGTGTGTGCCGCAGGCGGTGGCCGCAAAGGGTGAGGTGTGTATCCCTCAGGCCAGGATACCTATGACAAGATTACTTTACCCTTTCCTTCTCTTTGTCTCTCTTCTCACTTAATTGCGGTTGCATTGGTCGAATTCCAGCTCCTGGCCCGGCCTCTTTTCTGGCCACTACTAGTTTCACATGTACGTTCTTAACTAGCATAGGCCTATACATAGGTATGTACATTAAATAACTAGCCCAGGCCTATTATAGATATGTACGTTCCTCTAGAACAGGCCTATGGACATATACGTTCTTAACTAGCACACACATGTATATTCCTAACTAGCACAGGCCTATGCACAGAAATACGTTAATTAGCACAGGCCTATCCAGCATAAAATACCTGCTGTATTCTCCCAGGCCAGGCTAACACATTTCACTGCCTCCTGTGTGATGGAATACGGCCGGAAACATAGCTAGCTTTTGTTCCCACAATGTATCACACAGAACAGTGTATAAACACACGGCCAGTGTTCCCAGCACGCAATTATCATGCAGAATAACGCAGGAGAATACCCAGGGCGCTTATGTTCCCACACTACCACCCTCCTATCTCCAGGACTACGACACACTACTACTACCATCACCACCTCCCTACCACCAGGACTACGATACACTGCTACTACCATCACCACCTCCCTACCACCAGGACTAAGACACACTGCTACTGCTACTACCATCACCACCTCCCTACCACCAGGACTACGACACACTGCTACTGCTACTACCATCACCACCTCCCTACCACCAGGACTACGACACACTGCTACTGCTACTACCATCACCACCTCCCTACCACCAGGACTACGACACACTGCTACTGCTACTACCATCACCACCTCCCTACCACCAGGACTACGACACACTGCTACTGCTACTACCATCACCACCTCCCTACCACCTGGACTACGATACACTGCTACTACCATCACCACCTCCCCACCACCAGGACTACGACACACTGCTACTGCTACTACCATCACCACCTCCCTACCACCAGGACTACGACACACTGCTACTGCCATCACCACCTCCCTACCACCAGGACTACGACACACTGCTACTGCTACTACCATCACCAGCTCCCTACCACCAGGACTACGACACACTGCTACTGCTACTACCATCACCACCTCTCTACCTCCAGGACTACGACACACTGTTACTACTGCCACCACCACCACTAGTATCCCCGTCCCCAGGACTACAACACAACACGAGTCAGAGGGATGTTAGGAAGCATTTCTTCAGTCATAGAGTCGTCAGGAAGTGGAATAGCCTAGCAAGTGATGTAGTGGAGGCAGGAATCATATACAGCTTTAAGACGAGGTATGACAAAGCTCTGGAAGCAGAGGGAGGACCTAGTAGCGATCAGTGAAGAGGTGGGGCCAGGAGCTGAGTCTCGACCCCTGCAACCACAATTAGGTGAGTACAATAGTACTACTGCTACCACCACCACAACCTCCCTACCACCAGGACTACGACACACTACTACTGCTACTACAATCACCACCTCCCTACCACCAGGACTACGACACACTGCTACTGCTACTACGATCACCACCTCCCTACCACCAGGACTACGACACACTACTACTGCTACTACCATCACCACCTCCCTACCACCAGGACTACGACACACTACTACTGCTACTACAATCACCACCTCCCTACCACCAGGACTACGACACACTACTACTGCTACTACAATCACCACCTCCCTACCACCAGGACTACGACACACTGCTACTGCTACTACCACCACCACAACCTCCCTACCACCAGGACTACGACATACTGCCGCTACTACTACTACTTGTACCACCACCACCACAACCTCCCTACCACCAGGACTATGACACACTGCTACTGCTACCACCACCACAATCTCCCTACCACCAGGACTACGACACACTGCTACTGCTACCACCACCACAATCTCCCTACCACCAGGACTACGACACACTGCTGCTGCTACTACTACTACTTATACCACCACCACCACAACCTCCCTACCACCAGGACTACGACACCCACCTACTACCACTACTGGACTACCTCCAAGCACCACCATAATCACCACGTACACATGAGAGGTGCTGACAAACACATCATCTCACTACCAAACACTGGCAGCCAAGTCCACAACACAGGTTCGACTCCTCATACACCGAACAGCCAGGAGCTCTACCAGAGGTACTCAGCAAGGGTATCAAAGCTCAATAACCTTGCCAGAGGCTCTAAAAGAGCAGTGAGTGTGTGATAGACTCTGTATTTGTCCCTCAACTTTTGTCCACCACGGAATGTGCCAAAAAATTTTTAACACCTCTTGGGAACGCACAAAACTGAATCAAATTTGGCATATATTCTGAATCCGAAATTTTTGAGCTCGCCAAAAAGTGAGAATCTCGTTTTTTTTTTTCTGGTATACGTGGGAAGGGATTTATAAAAATAAATCCCTCTTTAGATTTGGGATTTTGCGATGAGGATTTTTTTACGGGCTAGATTTTGCAGAGGAAATTTATGGGTCTATAGTTTTTTTTTAGGCTGTTTCTTCAGGAGATTAATGACGGTGTTGTGGATTTATTGGGAGATTTATCATGGCTTCTGGATTTATTTTGAGAGATTTGTTGCTTTCGATTATTCTTTTTCTAAAACGCATTTTGTCGTGTGTGTTTGTACCACACACACACACACACACACACACACACACACACAAAATTCCTGGTAAATTTCGCATTGCGAAAGTCTATACTAACGCCGAAAAACTTGCATAAGACGACTAAAAGCGTGGCTACTTACCCAGGCAGTAGCAGCTGTCATAACCTGTGAAGGTGAGGCTACTTACCCAGGCAGTAGCAGCTGTCATAACCTGTGAAGGTGAGGCTACTTACCCAGGCAGTAGCAGCTGTCATAACCTGTGAAGGTGAGGCTACTTACCCAGGCAGTAGCAGCTGTCATAACCTGTGAAGGTGAGGCTACTTACCCAGGCAGTAGCAGCTGTCATAACCTGTGAAGGTGAGGCTACTTACCCAGGCAGTAGCAGCTGTCACAACCTGTGAAGGTGAGGCTACTTACCCAGGCAGTAGCAGCTGTCACAACCTGTGAAGGTGAGGCTACTTACCCAGGCAGTAGCAGCTGTCACAACCTGTGAAGGTGAGGCTACTTACCCAGGCAGTAGCAGCTGTCATAACCTGTGAAGGTGAGGCTACTTACCCAGGCAGTAGCAGCTGTCACAACCTGTGAAGGTGAGGCTACTTACCCAGGCAGTAGCAGCTGTCATAACCTGTGAAGGTGAGGCTACTTACCCAGGCAGTAGCAGCTGTCATAACCTGTGAAGGTGAGGCTACTTACCCAGGCAGTAGCAGCTGTCATAACCTGTGAAGGTGAGGCTACTTACCCAGGCAGTAGCAGCTGTCACAACCTGTGAAGGTGAGGCTACTTACCCAGGCAGTAGCAGCTGTCACAACCTGTGAAGGTGAGGCTACTTACCCAGGCAGTAGCAGCTGTCACAACCTGTGAAGGTGAGGCTATTTACCCAGGCAGTAGAAGCTGTCACAACCTGTGAAGGTGAGGCTACTTACCCAGGCAGTAGCAGCTGTCACAACCTGTGAAGGTGAGGCTACTTACCCAGGCAGTAGCAGCTGTCACAACCTGTGAAGGTGAGGCTACTTACCCAGGCAGTAGCAGCTGTCACAACCTGTGAAGGTGAGGCTATTTACCCAGGCAGTAGCAGCTGTCACAACCTGTGAAGGTGAGGCTACTTACCCAGGCAGTAGCAGCTGTCACAACCTGTGAAGGTGAGGCTACTTACCCAGGCAGTAGCAGCTGTCACAACCTGTGAAGGTGAGGCTACTTACCCAGGCAGTAGCAGCTGTCATAACCTGTGAAGGTGAGGCTACTTACCCAGGCAGTAGCAGCTGTCACAACCTGTGAAGGTGAGGCTACTTACCCAGGCAGTAGCAGCTGTCACAACCTGTGAAGGTGAGGCTACTTACCAAGGCAGTAGCAGCTGCCACAACCTCCAGCACCTGGGTGAGGCTACTTACCAAGGCAGTAGCAGCAGCCACAACCTCCAGCACCTGGGTGAGGCTACTTACCAAGGCAGTAGCAGCAGCCACAACCTCCAGCACCTGGGTGAGGCTACTTACCAAGGCAGTAGCAGCAGCCACAACCTCCATCACCTGGGTGAGGCTACTTACCAAGGCAGTAGCAGCAGCCACAACCTCCAGCACCTGGGTGAGGCTACTTACCAAGGCAGTAGCAGCAGCCACAACCTCCAGCACCTGGGTGAGGCTACTTACCAAGGCAGTAGCAGCAGCCACAACCTCCAGCACCTGGGTGAGGCTACTTACCAAGGCAGTAGCAGCAGCCACAACCTCCATCACCTGGGTGAGGCTACTTACCAAGGCAGTAGCAGCAGCCACAACCTCCAGCACCTGGGTGAGGCTACTTACCAAGGCAGTAGCAGCAGCCACAACCTCCAGCACCTGGGTGAGGCTACTTACCAAGGCAGTAGCAGCAGCCACAACCTCCATCACCTGGGTGAGGCTACTTACCAAGGCAGTAGCAGCAGCCACAACCTCCATCACCTGGGTGAGGCTACTTACCAAGGCAGTAGCAGCAGCCACAACCTCCATCACCTGGGTGAGGCTACTTACCAAGGCAGTAGCAGCAGCCACAACCTCCAGCACCTGGACTCTAAAACACACATAATAACGACACTTAAATCACATAAAAAGTCTTCAGAGTCACCTTGTGTGTAGACACCACAACCTTCACAGTTCAGCTTCCCTCTGACGTTAATTCTTAGTCGTGTGTACCAGATTATGATTATTATAATTACTATGATTATTACTATTACTACTTATGATTATTTCGATTATTACTACTATTAATACTGAATATTATTAATACTGCTATAATTATTATAATTATCATTATTACTATAATTATCACACTTATCACTTATAATTTTGATTATTAATTCTAATATTAACATTAATACTAATAATCTTGATTATTATTGTAATAATCAGCAGGATGAGCTAAACCCGTAAGCCGAGCTCTCAGTAGTATCAGTTACCAGTAGTGTGTGACTCATACCAACAGTTACTGATTCACTACCTTACGTGATCAATGAGTTATTGGGTCATTCTGGTGATCACAGCATCATGACTGCCGCTCGCCCTCCGGGTACGATATACAAGTTCTAGTCGAGACGTGAGAGAGTTGACAGGTCAGGCTTGGCACTCCTTCTATACTACCCATAATTATACGTTGCCAGCCGTCCGTAGTGTGTGTTTTTACCCAATTCTAGCATTCGAACCCCACCCGACAGATGCTGGGTATCGCGTGAGCTGTGAAGGGATACCTGGGTGTGGTGTGTGAGCTGTGAAGGGATACCTGGGTGTGGTGTGTGAGCTGTGAAGGGATACCTGGGTGTGGTGTGTGAGCTGTGAAGGGATGCCTGAGCATCGTGTGAGCTGAGGGGGATGCTGGGTATCATGTGAGCTGTGAAGGGATACTTGGGTGTCGTGTGAGCTGTGAAGGGATACTTGGGTGTCGTGTGAGCTGTGAAGGGATACCTGGGCGTCGTGTGAGCTGTGAAGGGATACCTGGGCGTCGTGTGTGAGCTGTGAAGGAATACCTGGGTGTGTGAGAGCTGTGAAGGGATACCTGGGTGTCGTGTGAGCTGTGAAGGGATACCTGGGCGTCGTGTGTGAGCTGTGAAGGGATACCTGGGCGTCGTGTGTGAGCTGTGAAGGGATACCTGGGTGTCGTGTGTGAGCTGTGAAGGGATACCTGGGTGTCGTGTGTGAGCTCTGAAGGGATACCCGGGTGTCGTGTGTGAGCTGTGAAGGGATACCTGGGTATCGTGTGAGCTGTGAAGGTATATCTGGGTATCGCGTGAGCTGTGAAGGGATATCTGGGTGTCGTGTGTGAGCTGTGAAGGGATACCTGGGTATCGTGTGAGCTGTGAAGGTATATCTGGGTATCGCGTGAGCTGTGAAGGGATACCCGGGTGTCGTGTGTGAGCTGTGAAGGGATACCTGGGTATCGTGTGAGCTGTGAAGGTATATCTGGGTATCGTGTGAGCTGTGAAGGGATATCTAGGTATCGTGTGAGCTGTGAAGGGATACCTGGGTGTCGTGTGTGAGCTGTGAAGGGATACCTGGGCGTCTCGTTTCCCCCAGTTTGCGTTCAACACTGAGTATTTGCCATATATAAATACACTATAAATTCTTCACTACCGTGAAAAAATTCCCAGCGTTTTAGCGTCTGGCATTTTTTTTTTGACGGTAACTTTGTTACTTTAAGAAATGGAAGCGAGGTTTCGCCCATACTGGAAGGTTATTATGCGAGGCTTCACTCACACTGCGACACTTATCAAGTATTTGACCAAGCTCCACTGTGGGCGAAAAGTCTTATAATGGAGTCCCACTGTGGGCGAAACGTCTTATAATGGAGCTCCACTGTGAGCGAAACGTCTTATAATGGAGCCCAACTGTGGGCGAAACGTCTTATAATGGAGCCCAACTGTGGGCGAAAGTCTTATAATGGAGCCCAACTGTGGGCGAAAGTCTTATAATGGAGCTCCACTGTGGGCGAAACGTCTTATAATGGTGCCCAACTGTGGGCGAAACGTCTTATAATGGAGCCCAACTATGTGCGAAACGTCTTATAATAGAGCCCCTCTGCTGGCGAAACGTCTTATAATGGAGCTCCACTATGGGCGAAACGTCTTATAATTGAGCTCCACTGGGAGAAACATCTTGTAATGGAGCCCCACTGTGGGCGAAACGTCTTATAATGGAGCCCAACTGCGGGTAAAACGCCTTATAATGGAGCCCAACAGTGGGCGAAACGTTTCCTAACAAAGCCCCTCCAGTGAGTGAAACATCTAACAAAACCCCTCCAGTGAGTGAAACATCTAGCAAAACCCCTCCAGTGAGTGAAACATCTAACAAAACCCCTCCAGTGAGTGAAACATCTAGCAAAACCCCTCCAGTGAGTGAAACATCTAACAAAACCCCTCCAGTGAGTGAAACATCTAGCAAAACCCCTCCGGTGAGTGAAACATCTAACAAAACCCCTCCAGTGAGTGAAACATCTAATAAAGCCCCTCCAGTGGGCGAAACGTGCTTCTGAATTACCTTTTCTTGCTTTACGATATTCCTCTCACTAACTTTGTGGAAATTAACGAAGGATTTTTGCCTGAGCGAGACGACAGTGAGGAGAAGAAATCTGTCTTCACAGCATCCACTACATGATCTCTGGGGGTAATGTTTACATTGCGTCTTTAAGGCGTTCCCCTTTACAGAGGCAGGCGTTCCCCCTTAAAGATTCAGTCGTTCTCTTTAAAGATCCTTAAAGATACTGACGTTCCCCTCAGTTTAATGAGGGAGGCGTTCCCAGATTTAAAAAGGCACACCTCTGAATGTATATACAGACATACACACCTCTGAGTGTATATATATCTGATCGTCAGTCAAGAGGGAAGACGAATGAGGGTAGTGATGTGTGAGTCAAACTGTGTAAACATGAGTCAGACTGTGTGTAAACATGAGTCAGACTGTGTGTAAACATGAGTCAGACTGTGTGTAAACATGAGTCAGACTGTGTGTAAACGTGAGTCAGACTGTGTAAACATGAGTCAGACTGTGTGTAAACATGAGTCAGACTGTGTGTAAACATGAGTCAGACTGTGTGTAAACATGAGTCAGACTGTGTAAACGTGAGTCAGACTGTGTGTGATCATGAATCAGTCTATCACACACTGTACTAACATGAACAGTCTATCAGCACACACTATACCAACACCAGTACACCAGCACACTGTACAAGCACCAGTTCACTATACAAGCACCAGTTCACTGTACAAGCACCAGTTCACTATACAAACACCAGTTCACTGTACAAGCACCAGTTCACTGTACAAGCACCAGTTCACTGTACAAACACCAGTTCACTGTACAAGCACCAGTTCACTGTACAAGCACCAGTTCACTGTACAAGCACCAGTTCACTGTACAAGCACCAGTTCACTGTACAAGCACCAGTTCACTGTACAAGCACCAGTTCACTGTACAAGCACCAGTTCACTGTACAAACACCAGTTCACTGTACAAACACCAGTTCACTGTACAAACACCAGTTCACTGTACAAGCACCAGTTCACTGTACAAGCACCAGTTCACTGTACAAGCACCAGTTTACTGTACAAACACCAGCATAAACATGGCCATCAGTGCTGGTGATCTCACCTACAAGTTTCAACGACACTTGACATGTTGATATGATTGATGTTAAGCAAACAAGATTCTGGAGCACTGTACTTGAAACTACTGACTCCAGCTCACGTCTGCAATGTTACAGCTCACGTCACACACAATAACACCTCGGGTCACACACAACACCTCACGTCACACACAATAACACCTCTGGTCACACACTACCTTGGTACCTGGCATTAACACTACCCTGGTACCTGACATCAACACCACCTTAGTACCTCGCATCAACACTACCCTGGTACCTGGCATCAACACCACCTTAGTACCTCGCATCAACACCACCTTAGTACCTCGCATCAACACTACCCTGGTACCTGGCATCAACACCACCCTGGTACCTGGCATCAACACCACCCTGGTACCTGACATCAACGCTACCCTGGTACCTGACATCAACACTACCCTGGTACCTGGCATCAACACCACCCTGGTACCTGGCATCAACACCACCCTGGTACCTGGCATCAACACCACCCTGGTACCTGACATCAACACTACCCTGGTACCTGACATCAACACCACCCTGGTACCTGGCATCAACACCACCCTGGTACCTGGCATCAACACTACCCTGGTACTTGGGTACCAGTGTTGATACCCAGGTACCAGGAAGTGTGGGGACATGAATAATGTCCACTGTTCTCAGGTAAATATTAGATGGATCCTCTGAGACAGTCACATCTCCTTTAATGTACCTAAGCCATTCCACACACCACTAAGATCATTCCACACACCAATAAGATAATTCCACACACCAGTAAGATCATTCCACACACCAATAAAGTCATTCCACACACCAATGTCATTCCACACACAAATAAGGTCATTCCACACACCACTAAGATCATTCCACACACCACTAAGATCATTCCACACACCACTAAGATCATTCCACACACCACTAAGATCATTCCACACACCAGTAAGGTCATTCCACACCAATAAGGTCATTCCACACACCACTGTCATTCCACACACTAAGGTCATTCCACACACCAATAAGGTCATTCCACACACCACTAAGGTCATTCCACACACCAGTAAGGTCATTCCACACCAATAAGGTCATTCCACACACCACTGTCATTCCACACACTAAGGTCATTCCACACACCAATAAGGTCATTCCACACACCAATAAGGTCATTCCACACACCAATAAGGTCATTCCACACACCAATAAGGTCATTCCACACACCAATAAGGTCATTCCACACACCAATAAGGTCATTCCACACACCAGTAAGGTCATTCCACACCAATAAGGTCATTCCACACACCACTGTCATTCCACACACTAAGGTCATTCCACACACCAATAAGGTCATTCCACACCAATAAGGTCATTCCACACACCAATAAGGTCATTCCACACACCAATAAGGTCATTCCACACACCAATAAGGTCATTCCACACACCAGTAAGGTCATTCCACACCAATAAGGTCATTCCACACACCACTGTCATTCCACACACTAAGGTCATTCCACACACCAATAAGGTCATTCCACACACCAATAAGGTCATTCCACACACCACTAAGGTCATTCCACACACCAATAAGGTCATTCCACACACCAATAAGGTCATTCCACACACCACTAAGGTCATTCCACACACCAATAAGGTCATTCCACACACCAATAAGGTCATTCCACACACCAATAAGGTCATTCCACACACCAATAAGGTCATTCCACACACCAATAAGGTCATTCCACACACCACTAAGGTCATTCCACACACCAATAAGGTCATTCCACACACCAATAAGGTCATTCCACACACAAATAAGGTCATTCCACACACCACTGTCATTCCACACACCAATAAAAATCATTCCACACACCACTAAGGTCATTCCACACACCAATAAGGTCATTCCACACACCAATAAGGTCATTCCACACACCAATAAGGTCATTCCACACACCAATAAGGTCATTCCACACACCACTAAGGTCATTCCACACACCAATAAGGTCATTCCACACACCAATAAGGTCATTCCACACACCAATAAGGTCATTCCACACACCACTAAGGTCATTCCACACACCAATAAGGTCATTCCACACACCAATAAGGTCATTCCACACACCACTAAGGTCATTCCACACACCAATAAGGTCATTCCACACACCAATAAGGTCATTCCACACACCAATAAGGTCATTCCACACACCACTAAGGTCATTCCACACACCAATAAGGTCATTCCACACACCAATAAGGTCATTCCACACACCAATAAGGTCATTCCACACACCACTAAGGTCATTCCACACACCAATAAGGTCATTCCACACACCAATAAGGTCATTCCACACACCACTAAGGTCATTCCACACACCAATAAGGTCATTCCACACACAAATAAGGTCATTCCACACACCAATAAGGTCATTCCACACACCAATAAGGTCATTCCACACACCAATAAGGTCATTCCACACAACCTAGAATGGGTCGTACAAAACAGCTTTATAATTCAAAGCAACATTTCTTAGTAACATTACTTTGAAGCAGCGCTTTGCCCTGGCGTCCCCTGGCGTCCCTGGCAGTCCCTGGCGTCCCCTGGCGTCACTTGGTAGTCCCTGGCGTCCCCTGGCAGTCCCTGGCGTCCCCTGGCGTCACTTGGTAGTCCCTGGCGTCCCCTGGCAGTCCCTGGCGTCCCTGGCAGTCCCTGGCAGTCCCTGGCGTCCCCTGGCGTCACTTGGTAGTCCCTGGCGTCCCCTGGCAGTCCCTGGCGTCCCTGGCAGTCCCTGGCGTCCCCTGGCGTCACTTGGTAGTCCCTGGCGTCCCATGGCATCCCTGGCAGTCCCTGGCGTCCCTGGCGTCCCCTGGCAGTCCCTGGCGTCCCCTGGCGTCACTTGGTAGTCCCTGGCGTCACTTGGCAGTCCCTAGCGTCACTTGGTACTCCCTGGCGTCACTTGGCAGTCCCTAGCGTCACTTGGTAGTCCCTGGCATCTCTGGCAGTCCCTGGCGTCCCCTGGCAGTCCCAGCGTCCCCTGGCAGTCCCTGGCGTCCGGAGGTGGAGACACACGTGGGAGGTGGGGACACACGTGGGAGGTGGAGACACACGTGGGAGGTGGAGACACACGTGGGAGGTGGAGACACACGTGGGAGGTGGGGAAACACGTGGGAGGTGGAGACACACGTGGGAGGTGGAGACACACGTGGGAGGTGGGGAAACACGTGGGAGGTGGAGACACACGTGGGAGGTGGAGACACACGTGGGAGGTGGAGACACACGTGAGAGGTGGAGACACACGTGAGAGGTGGAGACACACGTGAGAGGTGGAGACACACGTGAGAGGTGGAGACACACGTGGGAGGTGGAGACACACGTGGGAGGTGGAGACACACGAGGGAGGTGGAGACACACGAGGGAGGTGGGGACACACGTGGGAGGTGGGGACACACGTGGGAGGTGGAGACACACGTGGGAGGTGGGGACACACGTGGGAGGTGGAGACACACGAGGGAGGTGGAGACACACGAGGGAGGTGGGGACACACGTGGGAGGTGGGGACACACGTGGGAGGTGGGGACACACGTGGGAGGTGGAGACACACGTGGGAGGTGGGGACACACGTGGGAGGTGGAGACACACGTGGGAGGTGGAGACACACGAGGGAGGTGGAGACACACGTGGGAGGTGGAGACACACGTGGGAGGTGGGGACACACGTGGGAGGTGGAGACACACGAGGGAGGTGGAGACACACGTGGGAGGTGGGGACACACGAGGGAGGTGGAGACACACGTGGGAGGTGGAGACACACGAGGGAGGTGGAGACACACGTGGGAGGTGGAGACACACGAGGGAGGTGGAGACACACGAGGGAGGTGGAGACACACGTGGGAGGTGGAGACACACGTGGGAGGTGGAGACACACGTGGGAGGTGGAGACACACGTGGGAGGTGGGGACACACGAGGGAGGTGGAGACACACGAGGGAGGTGGAGACACACGAGGGAGGTGGAGACACACGAGGGAGGTGGAGACACACGTGGGAGGTGGAGACACACGTGGGAGGTGGAGACACACGAGGGAGGTGGAGACACACGAGGGAGGTGGAGACACACGTGGGAGGTGGGGACACACGAGGGAGGTGGAGACACACGTGGGAGGTGGAGACACACGAGGGAGGTGGAGACACACGTGGGAGGTGGAGACACACGAGGGAGGTGGAGACACACGTGGGAGGTGGGGACACACGAGGGAGGTGGAGACACACGTGGGAGGTGGAGACACACGAGGGAGGTGGAGACACACGTGGGAGGTGGGGACACACGAGGGAGGTGGAGACACACGTGGGAGGTGGAGACACACGAGGGAGGTGGAGACACACGTGGGAGGTGGGGACACACGAGGGAGGTGGAGACACACGTGGGAGGTGGAGACACACGTGGGAGGTGGAGACACACGTGGGAGGTGGAGACACACGAGGGAGGTGGAGACACACGAGGGAGGTGGGGACACACGAGGGAGGTGGAGACACACGAGGGAGGTGGAGACACACGTGGGAGGTGGGGACACACGTGGGAGGTGGGGACACACGTGGGAGGTGGGGACACACGTGGGAGGTGGGGACACACGTGGGAGGTGGGGACACACGAGGGAGGTGGAGACACACGAGGGAGGTGGAGACACACGAGGGAGGTGGAGACACACGAGGGAGGTGGAGACACACGAGGGAGGTGGAGACACACGTGGGAGGTGGAGACACACGAGGGAGGTGGAGACACACGTGGGAGGTGGAGACACACGTGGGAGGTGGAGACACACGTGGGAGGTGGAGACACACGTGGGAGGTGGAGACACACGAGGGAGGTGGAGACACACGTGGGAGGTGGGGACACACGTGGGAGGTGGAGACACACGTGGGAGGTGGAGACACACGTGGGAGGTGGAGACACACGAGGGAGGTGGAGACACACGTGGGAGGTGGAGACACACGAGGGAGGTGGAGACACACGTGGGAGGTGGGGACACACGTGGGAGGTGGAGACACACGAGGGAGGTGGAGACACACGTGGGAGGTGGGGACACACGTGGGAGGTGGAGACACACGTGGGAGGTGGAGACACACGAGGGAGGTGGAGACACACGTGGGAGGTGGGGACACACGTGGGAGGTGGAGACACACGTGGGAGGTGGGGACACACGAGGGAGGTGGAGACACACGAGGGAGGTGGGGACACACGTGGGAGGTGGAGACACACGTGGGAGGTGGAGACACACGAGGGAGGTGGAGACACACGTGGGAGGTGGAGACACACGAGGGAGGTGGAGACACACGTGGGAGGTGGGGACACACGAGGGAGGTGGAGACACACGTGGGAGGTGGAGACACACGAGGGAGGTGGAGACACACGAGGGAGGTGGAGACACACGAGGGAGGTGGAGACACACGAGGGAGGTGGAGACACACGAGGGAGGTGGAGACACACGAGGGAGGTGGAGACACACGTGGGAGGTGGAGACACACGAGGGAGGTGGGGACACACGAGGGAGGTGGGGACACACGAGGGAGGTGGGGACACACGAGGGAGGTGGGGACACACGAGGGAGGTGGAGACACACGAGGGAGGTGGAGACACACGAGGGAGGTGGGGACACACGAGGGAGGTGGGGACACACGAGGGAGGTGGGGACACACGAGGGAGGTGGGGACACACGAGGGAGGTGGAGACACACGAGGGAGGTGGGGACACACGAGGGAGGTGGAGACACACGAGGGAGGTGGAGACACACGTGGGAGGTGGGGACACACGTGGGAGGTGGAGACACACGTGGGAGGTGGAGACACACGAGGGAGGTGGAGACACACGAGGGAGGTGGGGACACACGAGGGAGGTGGAGACACACGAGGGAGGTGGAGACACACGTGGGAGGTGGGGACACACGAGGGAGGTGGAGACACACGAGGGAGGTGGAGACACACGTGGGAGGTGGAGACACACGTGGGAGGTGGAGACACACGAGGGAGGTGGAGACACACGAGGGAGGTGGGGACACACGAGGGAGGTGGAGACACACGAGGGAGGTGGAGACACACGAGGGAGGTGGAGACACACGTGGGAGGTGGAGACACACGAGGGAGGTGGGGACACACGTGGGAGGTGGGGACACACGAGGGAGGTGGAGACACACGTGGGAGGTGGGGACACACGAGGGAGGTGGGGACACACGTGGGAGGTGGAGACACACGAGGGAGGTGGGGACACACGAGGGAGGTGGAGACACACGAGGGAGGTGGGGACACACGTGAGAGGTGGGGACACACGAGGGAGGTGGAGACACACGTGGGAGGTGGGGACACACGAGGGAGGTGGGGACACACGAGGGAGGTGGAGACACACGAGGGAGGTGGGGACACACGAGGGAGGTGGAGACACACGAGGGAGGTGGGGACACACGAGGGAGGTGGAGACACACGTGGGAGGTGGAGACACACGAGGGAGGTGGGGACACACGTGGGAGGTGGGGACACACGAGGGAGGTGGGGACACACGAGGGAGGTGGGGACACACGAGGGAGGTGGAGACACACGAGGGAGGTGGGGACACACGAGGGAGGTGGGGAAACACGTGGGAGGTGGAGACACACGAGGGAGGTGGAGACACACGTGGGAGGTGGAGACACACGAGGGAGGTGGGGACACACGTGGGAGGTGGTGACACACGTGGGAGGTGGGGACACACGAGGGAGGTGGGGACACACGAGGGAGGTGGAGACACACGAGGGAGGTGGGGACACACGAGGGAGGTGGGGACACACGAGGGAGGTGGAGACACACGTGGGAGGTGGAGACACACGAGGGAGGTGGGGACACACGAGGGAGGTGGGGACACACGAGGGAGGTGGGGACACACGAGGGAGGTGGGGACACACGAGGGAGGTGGAGACACACGTGGGAGGTGGAGACACACGTGGGAGGTGGGGACACACGAGGGAGGTGGGGACACACGTGGGAGGTGGAGACACACGAGGGAGGTGGAGACACACGAGGGAGGTGGGGACACACGTGGGAGGTGGAGACACACGAGGGAGGTGGAGACACACGAGGGAGGTGGAGACACACGTGGGAGGTGGAGACACACGAGGGAGGTGGAGACACACGAGGGAGGTGGGGACACACGAGGGAGGTGGGGACACACGAGGGAGGTGGGGACACACGAGGGAGGTGGAGACACACGAGGGAGGTGGGGACACACGTGGGAGGTGGAGACACACGTGGGAGGTGGAGACACACGAGGGAGGTGGGGACACACGAGGGAGGTGGGGACACACGAGGGAGGTGGGGACACACGTGGGAGGTGGAGACACACGTGGGAGGTGGGGACACACGAGGGAGGTGGAGACACACGAGGGAGGTGGGGACACACGAGGGAGGTGGGGACACACGAGGGAGGTGGAGACACACGTGGGAGGTGGGGACACACGAGGGAGGTGGAGACACACGTGGGAGGTGGGGACACACGAGGGAGGTGGGGACACACGAGGGAGGTGGGGACACACGTGGGAGGTGGGGACACACGTGGGAGGTGGAGATACACGTGGGAGGTGGAGACACACGTGGGAGGTGGGGACACACGTGGGAGGTGGGGACACACGTGGGAGGTGGGGACACACGAGGGAGGTGGAGACACACGTGGGAGGTGGGGACACACGAGGGAGGTGGGGACACACGTGGGAGGTGGGGACACACGTGGGAGGTGGAGACACACGTGGGAGGTGGAGACACACGTGGGAGGTGGAGACACACGAGGGAGGTGGAGACACACGAGGGAGGTGGAGACACACGTGGGAGGTGGGGACACACGTGGGAGGTGGAGACACACGAGGGAGGTGGAGACACACGAGGGAGGTGGAGACACACGTGGGAGGTGGGGACACACGTGGGAGGTGGAGACACACGTGGGAGGTGGAGACACACGTGGGAGGTGGGGACACACGAGGGAGGTGGGGACACACGAGGGAGGTGGGGACACACGAGGGAGGTGGAGACACACGTGGGAGGTGGAGACACACGAGGGAGGTGGGGACACACGAGGGAGGTGGAGACACACGAGGGAGGTGGGGACACACGTGGGAGGTGGGGACACACGAGGGAGGTGGAGACACACGTGGGAGGTGGAGACACACGAGGGAGGTGGGGACACACGTGGGAGGTGGAGACACACGTGGGAGGTGGAGACACACGTGGGAGGTGGGGACACACGTGGGAGGTGGAGACACACGAGGGAGGTGGAGACACACGAGGGAGGTGGAGACACACGAGGGAGGTGGGGACACACGAGGGAGGTGGGGACACACGAGGGAGGTGGAGACACACGTGGGAGGTGGAGACACACGTGGGAGGTGGGGACACACGTGGGAGGTGGAGACACACGAGGGAGGTGGAGACACACGAGGGAGGTGGGGACACACGTGGGAGGTGGGGACACACGTGGGAGGTGGGGACACACGTGGGAGGTGGGGACACACGTGGGAGGTGGGGACACACGTGGGAGGTGGGGACACACGTGGGAGGTGGGGACACACGTGGGAGGTGGGGACACACGAGGGAGGTGGGGACACACGTGGGAGGTGGGGACACACGTGGGAGGTGGAGACACACGAGGGAGGTGGAGACACACGAGGGAGGTGGGGACACACGAGGGAGGTGGGGACACACGAGGGAGGTGGAGACACACGTGGGAGGTGGAGACACACGAGGGAGGTGGGGACACACGTGGGAGGTGGGGACACACGAGGGAGGTGGAGACACACGAGGGAGGTGGAGACACACGTGGGAGGTGGGGACACACGAGGGAGGTGGAGACACACGTGGGAGGTGGAGACACACGTGGGAGGTGGGGACACACGTGGGAGGTGGAGACACACGTGGGAGGTGGAGACACACGTGGGAGGTGGAGACACACGAGGGAGGTGGAGACACACGTGGGAGGTGGGGACACACGTGGGAGGTGGAGACACACGTGGGAGGTGGAGACACACGAGGGAGGTGGAGACACACGTGGGAGGTGGAGACACACGTGGGAGGTGGGGACACACGAGGGAGGTGGAGACACACGTGGGAGGTGGGGACACACGTGGGAGGTGGAGACACACGTGGGAGGTGGGGACACACGTGGGAGGTGGGGACACACGAGGGAGGTGGAGACACACGTGGGAGGTGGGGACACACGTGGGAGGTGGAGACACACGTGGGAGGTGGAGACACACGAGGGAGGTGGGGACACACGTGGGAGGTGGAGACACACGAGGGAGGTGGGGACACACGTGGGAGGTGGGGACACACGTGGGAGGTGGGGACACACGTGGGAGGTGGAGACACACGTGGGAGGTGGAGACACACGTGGGAGGTGGGGACACACGTGAGAGGTGGAGACACACGTGAGAGGTGGAGACACACGTGGGAGGTGGAGACACACGTGGGAGGTGGAGACACACGTGGGAGGTGGAGACACACGTGGGAGGTGGAGACACACGAGGGAGGTGGGGACACACGTGGGAGGTGGAGACACACGTGGGAGGTGGAGACACACGAGGGAGGTGGGGACACACGTGAGAGGTGGAGACACACGTGAGAGGTGGGGACACACGTGAGAGGTGGAGACACACGTGAGAGGTGGGGAAACATGTGGGAGGTGGGGACACACGTGGGAGGTGGGGACACGCGTGAGAGGTGGGGACACACGTGGGAGGTGGAGACACACGTGAGAGGTGGGGACACACGTGGGAGGTGGAGACACACGTGAGAGGTGGGGACACACGTGGGAGGTGGGGACACACGTGGGAGGTGGGGACACACGTGGGAGGTGGGGACACACGTGGGAGGTGGGGACACACGTGGGAGGTGGAGACACACGTGAGAGGTGGGGACACACGTGGGAGGTGGAGACACACGTGGGAGGTGGAGACACACGTGGGAGGTGGAGACACACGTGAGAGGTGGGGACACACGTGGGAGGTGGGGACACACGTGGGAGGTGGGGACACACGTGAGAGGTGGGGACACACGTGGGAGGTGGGGACACGCGTGAGAGGTGGGGACACACGTGGGAGGTGGAGACACACGTGGGAGGTGGGGACACACGTGAGAGGTGGGGAAACATGTGGGGTGGTGGGAGGTGGGGACACACGTGGGAGGTGGGGACACACGTGGGAGGTGGGGACACACGTGAGAGGTGGGGACACACGTGGGAGGTGGGGACACACGTGGGAGGTGGAGACACACGTGAGAGGAGACACACGTGGGAGGTGGGGACACACGTGAGAGGTGGGGACACACGTGGGAGGTGGGGACACACGTGGGAGGTGGAGACACACGTGAGAGGTGGAGACACACGTGGGAGGTGGGGACACACGTGGGAGGTGGAGACACACGTGGGAGGTGGGGACACACGTGGGAGGTGGAGACACACGTGAGAGGTGGAGACACACGTGGGAGGTGGGGACACACGTGAGAGGTGGGGACACACGTGAGAGGTGGGGACACACGTGGGAGGTGGAGACACACGTGGGAGGTGGGGACACACGTGGGAGGTGGGGACACACGTGAGAGGTGGAGACACACGTGAGAGGAGACACACGTGGGAGGTGGGGACACACGTGAGAGGTGGGGACACACGTGGGAGGTGGAGACACACGTGAGAGGTGGGGACACACGTGAGAGGTGGAGACACACGTGAGAGGAGACACACGTGGGAGGTGGGGACACACGTGGGAGGTGGAGACACACGTGAGAGGTGGGGACACACGTGGGAGGTGGGGACACACGTGGGAGGTGGAGACACACGTGAGAGGAGACACACGTGGGAGGTGGGGACACACGTGGGAGGTGGAGACACACGTGGGAGGTGGAGACACACGTGGGAGGTGGGGACACACGTGGGAGGTGGGGACACACGTGAGAGGTGGGGACACACGTGGGAGGTGGGGACACACGTGGGAGGTGGAGACACACGTGAGAGGTGGAGACACACGTGAGAGGTGGGGACACACGTGGGAGGTGGGGACACACGTGGGAGGTGGGGACACACGTGGGAGGTGGGGACACACGTGGGAGGTGGAGACACACGTGGGAGGTGGAGACACACGTGGGAGGTGGGGACACACGTGGGAGGTGGAGACACACGTGGGAGGTGGAGACACACGTGGGAGGTGGGGACACACGTGGGAGGTGGAGACACACGTGGGAGGTGGAGACACACGTGGGAGGTGGGGACACACGTGGGAGGTGGGGACACACGTGGGAGGTGGGGACACACGTGGGAGGTGGAGACACACGTGAGAGGTGGGGACACACGTGGGAGGTGGGGACACACGTGAGAGGTGGGGACACACGTGGGAGGTGGGGACACACGTGGGAGGTGGGGACACACGTGGGAGGTGGGGACACACGTGGGAGGTGGGGACACACGTGGGAGGTGGGGACACACGTGGGAGGTGGAGAGGGAGGTGGGGACACACGTGGGACACACGGGGAGGTGGAGACACACGTGGGAGGTGGAGACACACGTGGGAGAGACACACGTGGGAGGTGGAGACACACGAGGGAGGTGGGGACACACGAGGGAGGTGGGGACACACGAGGGAGGTGGGGACACACGTGGGAGGTGGGGACACACGAGGGAGGTGGAGACACACGAGGGAGGTGGAGAGAGGGAGGTGGGGACACACGAGGGAGGTGGAGACACACGAGGGAGGTGGAGACACACGAGCGAGGTGGGGACACACGAGGGAGGTGGAGAGGGGAGGTGGGGACACACGAGGGAGGTGGGGACACACGAGGGAGGTGGGGACACACGAGGGAGGTGGAGACACACGAGGGAGGTGGGGACACACGAGGGAGGTGGGGAGAGGGAGGTGGGGACACACGTGGGAGGTGGAGACACACGAGGGAGGTGGGGACACACGAGGGAGGTGGGGACACACGAGGGAGGTGGAGACACACGTGGGAGGTGGAGACACACGAGGGAGGTGGGGACACACGAGGGAGGTGGGGACACACGTGGGAGGTGGGACACACGTGGGAGGTGGGGACACACGTGGGAGGTGGGACACACGAGGGAGGTGGGGACACACGAGGGAGGTGGGGACACACGTGGGAGGTGGGACACACGTGGGAGGTGGGGACACACGAGGGAGGTGGAGACACACGAGGGAGGTGGAGACACACGAGGGAGGTGGAGACACACGAGGGAGGTGGAGACACACGAGGGAGGTGGAGACACACGAGGGAGGTGGAGACACACGAGGGAGGTGGGGACACACGAGGGAGGTGGGGACACACGAGGGAGGTGGGGACACACGAGGGAGGTGGGGACACACGAGGGAGGTGGGGACACACGAGGGAGGTGGGGACACACGAGGGAGGTGGAGACACACGAGGGAGGTGGAGACACACGAGGGAGGTGGGGACACACGAGGGAGGTGGGGACACACGTGGGAGGTGGAGACACACGAGGGAGGTGGGGACACACGTGGGAGGTGGAGACACACGTGGGAGGTGGGGACACACGTGGGAGGTGGAGACACACGGGGGACGTGGGGACACACGTGGGAGGTGGGGACACACGAGGGAGGTGGGGACACACGTGGGAGGTGGGGACACACGAGGGAGGTGGGGACACACGAGGGAGGTGGAGACACACGAGGGAGGTGGAGACACACGAGGGAGGTGGAGACACACGTGGGAGGTGGAGACACACGAGGGAGGTGGAGACACACGAGGGAGGTGGAGACACACGTGGGAGGTGGGGACACACGTGGGAGGTGGGGACACACGAGGGAGGTGGAGACACACGAGGGAGGTGGAGACACACGAGGGAGGTGGAGACACACGAGGGAGGTGGAGACACACGAGGGAGGTGGAGACACACGAGGGAGGTGGAGACACACGAGGGAGGTGGAGACACACGAGGGAGGTGGGGACACACGAGGGAGGTGGGGACACACGAGGGAGGTGGGGACACACGAGGGAGGTGGAGACACACGTGGGAGGTGGAGACACATGTGGGAGGTGGGGACACACGTGGGAGGTGGGGACACACGTGAGAGGTGGGGACACACAAGGGAGGTGGGGACACACGTGGGAGGTGGGGACACACGAGGGAGGTGGAGACACACGAGGGAGGTGGAGACACACGAGGGAGGTGGGGACACACGAGGGAGGTGGGGACACACGAGGGAGGTGGCGACACACGAGGGAGGTGGAGACACACGAGGGAGGTGGGGACACACGAGGGAGGTGGGGACACACGAGGGAGGTGGGGACACACGAGGGAGGTGGGGACACATGTGGGAGGTGGGGACACACGTGGGAGGTGGAGACACACAAGGGAGGTGGGGACACACGTGGGAGGTGGGGACACACGAGGGAGGTGGAGACACACGAGGGAGGTGGGGACACACGTGGGAGGTGGAGACACACGAGGGAGGTGGGGACACACGAGGGAGGTGGAGACACACGAGGGAGGTGGGGACACACGTGAGAGGTGGAGACACACAAGGGAGGTGGGGACACACGAGGGAGGTGGAGACACACGAGGGAGGTGGGGACACACGTGGGAGGTGGAGACACACGAGGGAGGTGGGGACACACGAGGGAGGTGGGGACACACGAGGGAGGTGGAGACACACGAGGGAGGTGGGGACACACGTGGGAGGTGGAGACACACGAGGGAGGTGGGGACACACGAGGGAGGTGGGGACACACGTGGGAGGTGGAGACACACGTGGGAGGTGGGGACACACGTGGGAGGTGGGGACACACGAGGGAGGTGGAGACACACGAGGGAGGTGGGGACACACGTGGGAGGTGGAGACACACGTGGGAGGTGGAGACACACGAGGGAGGTGGGGACACACGAGGGAGGTGGAGACACACGAGGGAGGTGGGGACACACGTGGGAGGTGGAGACACACGTGGGAGGTGGAGACACACGAGGGAGGTGGAGACACACGAGGGAGGTGGAGACACACGAGGGAGGTGGAGACACACGTGGGAGGTGGAGACACACGTGGGAGGTGGGGACACACGTGGGAGGTGGGGACACACGAGGGAGGTGGAGACACACGAGGGAGGTGGAGACACACGTGGGAGGTGGAGACACACGAGGGAGGTGGGGACACACGAGGGAGGTGGGGACACACGTGGGAGGTGGAGACACACGTGGGAGGTGGGGACACACGAGGGAGGTGGAGACACACGAGGGAGGTGGGGACACACGAGGGAGGTGGGGACACACGTGGGAGGTGGAGACACACGAGGGAGGTGGGGACACACGAGGGAGGTGGGGACACACGAGGGAGGTGGGGACACACGTGGGAGGTGGGGACACACGAGGGAGGTGGAGACACACGAGGGAGGTGGGGACACACGAGGGAGGTGGGGACACACGTGGGAGGTGGAGACACACGAGGGAGGTGGGGACACACGAGGGAGGTGGGGACACACGTGGGAGGTGGGGACACACGAGGGAGGTGGAGACACACGAGGGAGGTGGGGACACACGAGGGAGGTGGGGACACACGAGGGAGGTGGGGACACACGTGGGAGGTGGGGACACACGTGGGAGGTGGAGACACACGAGGGAGGTGGGGACACACGAGGGAGGTGGAGACACACGAGGGAGGTGGAGACACACGAGGGAGGTGGGGACACACGAGGGAGGTGGGGACACACGTGGGAGGTGGGGACACACGAGGGAGGTGGAGACACACGAGGGAGGTGGGGACACACGAGGGAGGTGGGGACACACGTGGGAGGTGGAGACACACGAGGGAGGTGGGGACACACGAGGGAGGTGGGGACACACGTGGGAGGTGGAGACACACGTGGGAGGTGGGGACACACGTGGGAGGTGGGGACACACGAGGGAGGTGGAGACACACGAGGGAGGTGGGGACACACGTGGGAGGTGGAGACACACGTGGGAGGTGGGGACACACGTGGGAGGTGGGGACACACGAGGGAGGTGGAGACACACGAGGGAGGTGGAGACACACGTGGGAGGTGGGGACACACGTGGGAGGTGGAGACACACGTGGGAGGTGGAGACACACGTGGGAGGTGGAGACACACGAGGGAGGTGGGGACACACGAGGGAGGTGGGGACACACGTGGGAGGTGGGGACACACGTGGGAGGTGGGGACACACGTGGGAGGTGGGGACACACGAGGGAGGTGGAGACACACGAGGGAGGTGGGGACACACGTGGGAGGTGGAGACACACGTGGGAGGTGGGGACACACGTGGGAGGTGGAGACACACGTGGGAGGTGGAGACACACGAGGGAGGTGGAGACACACGTGGGAGGTGGAGACACACGAGGGAGGTGGAGACACACGAGGGAGGTGGGGACACACGTGGGAGGTGGGGACACACGAGGGAGGTGGGGACACACGTGGGAGGTGGGGACACACGTGGGAGGTGGGGACACACGAGGGAGGTGGGGACACACGTGGGAGGTGGGGACACACGAGGGAGGTGGGGACACACGTGGGAGGTGGGGACACACGAGGGAGGTGGAGACACACGTGGGAGGTGGGGACACACGAGGGAGGTGGAGACACACGTGGGAGGTGGAGACACACGAGGGAGGTGGGGACACACGAGGGAGGTGGGGACACACGAGGGAGGTGGGGACACACGAGGGAGGTGGGGACACACGAGGGAGGTGGGGACACACGAGGGAGGTGGGGACACACGAGGGAGGTGGGGACACACGAGGGAGGTGGAGACACACGTGGGAGGTGGAGACACACGTGGGAGGTGGGGACACACGAGGGAGGTGGAGACACACGTGAGAGGTGGAGACACACGAGGGAGGTGGGGACACACGAGGGAGGTGGAGACACACGAGGGAGGTGGAGACACACGAGGGAGGTGGAGACACACGTGGGAGGTGGGGACACACGAGGGAGGTGGAGACACACGAGGGAGGTGGAGACACACGAGGGAGGTGGAGACACACGAGGGAGGTGGAGACACACGAGGGAGGTGGGGACACACGAGGGAGGTGGAGACACACGAGGGAGGTGGGGACACACGAGGGAGGTGGGGACACACGAGGGAGGTGGGGACACACGAGGGAGGTGGAGACACACGAGGGAGGTGGGGACACACGAGGGAGGTGGAGACACACGAGGGAGGTGGAGACACACGTGGGAGGTGGGGACACACGAGGGAGGTGGAGACACACGAGGGAGGTGGGGACACACGAGGGAGGTGGAGACACACGAGGGAGGTGGAGACACACGAGGGAGGTGGAGACACACGTGGGAGGTGGAGACACACGTGGGAGGTGGAGACACACGAGGGAGGTGGGGACACACGAGGGAGGTGGAGACACACGAGGGAGGTGGGGACACACGAGGGAGGTGGAGACACACGAGGGAGGTGGAGACACACGTGGGAGGTGGGGACACACGAGGGAGGTGGAGACACACGAGGGAGGTGGGGACACACGAGGGAGGTGGAGACACACGAGGGAGGTGGAGACACACGAGGGAGGTGGAGACACACGTGGGAGGTGGAGACACACGTGGGAGGTGGAGACACACGTGGGAGGTGGGGACACACGTGGGAGGTGGAGACACACGTGGGAGGTGGGGACACACGTGGGAGGTGGAGACACACGAGGGAGGTGGAGACACACGTGAGAGGTGGAGACACACGAGGGAGGTGGGGACACACGAGGGAGGTGGGGACACACGAGGGAGGTGGGGACACACGAGGGAGGTGGAGACACACGTGGGAGGTGGAGACACACGTGGGAGGTGGAGACACACGTGGGAGGTGGAGACACACGAGGGAGGTGGGGACACACGAGGGAGGTGGGGACACACGAGGGAGGTGGAGACACACGAGGGAGGTGGAGACACACGAGGGAGGTGGAGACACACGTGGGAGGTGGAGACACACGTGGGAGGTGGAGACACACGTGGGAGGTGGAGACACACGTGAGAGGTGGGGACACACGTGAGAGGTGGAGACACACGTGAGAGGTGGGGACACACGTGAGAGGTGGAGACACACGTGAGAGGTGGAGACACACGTGAGAGGTGGAGACACACGTGAGAGGTGGGGACACACGTGGGAGGTGGGGACACACGAGGGAGGTGGGGACACACGAGGGAGGTGGAGACACACGAGTGCGGTGGCGACACACGTGGGAGGTGGAGACACACGTGGGAGGTGGAGACACACGTGAGAGGTGGGGACACACGTGAGAGGTGGGGACACACGTGAGAGGTGGAGACACACGTGAGAGGTGGAGACACACGTGAGAGGTGGAGACACACGTGAGAGGTGGGGACACACGTGAGAGGTGGAGACACACGTGAGAGGTGGAGACACACGTGAGAGGTGGGGACACACGTGAGAGGTGGAGACACACGTGAGAGGTGGGGACACACGTGGGAGGTGGAGACACACGTGAGAGGTGGAGACACACGTGAGAGGTGGAGACACACGTGAGAGGTGGGGACACATGTGGGAGGTGGAGACACACGTGAGAGGTGGAGACACACGAGGGAGGTGGAGACACACGTGAGAGGTGGGGACACACGTGAGAGGTGGGGACACACGTGAGAGGTGGAGACACACGTGAGAGGTGGAGACACACGAGGGAGGTGGTGACACACGAGGGAGGTGGAGACACACGAGGGAGGTGGAGACACACGTGGGAGGTGGGGACACACGTGGGAGGTGGGGACACACGTGGGAGGTGGGGACACACGAGGGAGGTGGGGACACACGAGGGAGGTGGGGACACACGAGGGAGGTGGAGACACACGTGAGAGGTGGAGACACACGTGGGAGGTGGAGACACACGTGAGAGGAGGGGACACACGAGTTAGGTGGTGACACACGTGAGAGGTGGAGACACACGTGAGAGGTGGAGACACACGTGAGAGGTGGGGACACACGTGGGAGGTGGGGACACACGAGGGAGGTGGAGACACACGTGGGAGGTGGGGACACACGAGGGAGGTGGGGACACACGAGGGAGGTGGGGACACACGTGGGAGGTGGGGACACACGTGAGAGGTGGGGACACACGTGAGAGGTGGAGACACACGTGAGAGGTGGGGACACACGTGAGAGGTGGGGACACACGTGAGAGGTGGGGACACACGTGAGAGGTGGAGACACACGTGAGAGGTGGAGACACACGTGAGAGGTGGGGACACACGTGAGAGGTGGGGACACACGTGAGAGGTGGAGACACACGTGGGAGGTGGGGACACACGTGAGAGGTGGGGACACACGTGGGAGGTGGGGACACACGAGGGAGGTGGAGACACACGAGGGAGGTGGGGACACACGAGGGAGGTGGGGACACACGAGGGAGGTGGGGACACACGAGGGAGGTGGAGACACACGAGGGAGGTGGGGACACACGAGGGAGGTGGAGACACACGAGGGAGGTGGGGACACACGAGGGAGGTGGGGACACACGAGGGAGGTGGGGACACACGTGAGAGGTGGGGACACACGTGGGAGGTGGGGACACACGAGGGAGGTGGGGACACACGAGGGAGGTGGGGACACACGAGGGAGGTGGAGACACACGAGGGAGGTGGGGACACACGAGGGAGGTGGGGACACACGAGGGAGGTGGGGACACACGTGAGAGGTGGGGACACACGAGGGAGGTGGAGACACACGAGGGAGGTGGAGACACACGAGGGAGGTGGAGACACACGAGGGAGGTGGAGACACACGAGGGAGGTGGGGACACACGAGGGAGGTGGGGACACACGAGGGAGGTGGAGACACACGAGGGAGGTGGGGACACACGAGGGAGGTGGGGACACACGAGGGAGGTGGGGACACACGAGGGAGGTGGGGACACACGAGGGAGGTGGAGACACACGAGGGAGGTGGGGACACACGAGGGAGGTGGGGACACACGAGGGAGGTGGGGACACACGAGGGAGGTGGGGACACACGAGGGAGGTGGGGACACACGAGGGAGGTGGGGACACACGAGGGAGGTGGAGACACACGAGGGAGGTGGAGACACACGTGGGAGGTGGGGACACATGAGGGAGGTGGAGACACACGAGGGAGGTGGGGACACACGAGGGAGGTGGAGACACACGAGGGAGGTGGAGACACACGTGGGAGGTGGGGACACACGAGGGAGGTGGAGACACACGTGGGAGGTGGAGACACACGAGGGAGGTGGAGACACACGTGGGAGGTGGGGACACACGAGGGAGGTGGAGACACACGTGGGAGGTGGGGACACATGAGGGAGGTGGAGACACACGTGGGAGGTGGGGACACACGAGGGAGGTGGAGACACACGTGGGAGGTGGGGACACACGAGGGAGGTGGAGACACACGAGGGAGGTGGAGACACATGTGGGAGGTGCAGACACATGTGGGAGGTGGAGACACACGTGGGAGGTGGGGACACACGAGGGAGGTGGAGACACATGTGGGAGGTGGAGACATGTGGGAGGTGGAGACACACGTGGGAGGTGGGGACACACGAGGGAGGTGGAGACACACGTGGGAGGTGGGGACACACGAGGGAGGTGGAGACACACGTGGGAGGTGGGGACACACGAGGGAGGTGGAGACACACGTGGGAGGTGGAGACACACGAGGGAGGTGGGGACACACGAGGGAGGTGGAGACACACGAGGGAGGTGGGGGACACACGAGGGAGGTGGAGACACATGTGGGAGGTGGAGACACACGTGGGAGGTGGAGACACACGAGGGAGGTGGAGACACACGA
The DNA here is from genome assembly GCF_038502225.1 of Cherax quadricarinatus. Taxonomy (NCBI): domain Eukaryota; kingdom Metazoa; phylum Arthropoda; class Malacostraca; order Decapoda; family Parastacidae; genus Cherax; species Cherax quadricarinatus. The sequence continues at coordinate 11,003,912 of NC_091388.1, read as the reverse complement.
GGGAAGTGGAGACACATGTGGGAGGTGGAGACACACGAGGGAGGTGGAGACACACGAGGGAGGTGGAGACACACGTGGGAGGTGGAGACACACGTGGGAGGTGGAGACACATGTGGGAGGTGGGGGACACACGTGGGAGGTGGGGACACATGTGGGAGGTGGGGACACACGAGGGAGGTGGAGACACATGTGGGAGGTGGTAGCGCACTCACCTCACACACTGAAGTTCCTGGTTCGATCCCCAGTACGGGTGGGAACATTAGCACGTGTTTCCTTAAGACACTTGTTGACCACGTTCACCTAGAAGCAAGTATGTACCTGGGTATTAGTTACACCTGATGTCCCCGTTCAACTAGCAGTAAAATAGGTACCTGGGTGTTAGTGGACTAGTGTGGGTCGCATCCTGCGGCAAAACTGACCTAATTTACCCGAAATGCTCAGCATAACAAGGGACTTTCTATATAGAAATATGCCATTGGTGTCAGCTATGGTCTGTATAAGTTATATCTTGTACTGGTAGAAATAGACATTATTATTATTATTATTATTATTATAGGGATGTAGGGAATGACTTAAATGTGGACTTAGATGAGGCTAACTCAACACACAGCTTCAAGAAGACGTACGACAAGATAGATCACAGATGCTAGTGCAGCTTGTGTAGGAAGCGAGACTAGAAGCCGAGGCTCGAGCTACACAAACAAAAATCGGAACGTACTTGCCTGGACATCCTCCCCTTTTCTGCAACGTTGCAAGCTCCTGATGTGTTGAGTGTAACATGAAAGGCCTAGAGCTATCATGCTACTCCCCCCCCGTGGTTGGTTTGTATCCTGTATCGCTTGGTTTGCGATATTTGCATATATATATATATATATAAAGGCAGAAAGGGGAAAAAAACGAAAATTTACACTAACGTCGCCAGCTTCTTGCAGGAAGGTTGTAACAGATTATCGAGAAATAAATTACCATCGTAAACATCGAGGTTGTGTGCATATATAAATATGTTAAGGTAACATTTTTAGGCACATTATTCCCTCCTGTCGTGGTCAGAAACCTGGCGAGGAGCCTATGTTATGTAGCCCGGAAAATACTAGCAGATATAACAGGGGTAAATAGGGATACAGCAGAGAAAATAGGGTAAAACCTGGAAAATAGGGAGTTTACACAGAGTTATCGGATACTATCAGGTTTGATCCGATAAAAGAACGACTCCGGCTGCTTGGATTAAGAGCCCGTCACCGGCACCAAGGCTCAACCCCTGAATACTCTAGTGTATAACCTGGAATTATTTGTAGCTTTGAGGGTTGTATTAAGGGTCAAAAATTAGTTGTACTGATCATATATATATATATATATATATATATATATATATATATATATATATATATATATATATACATTATATATATATATATATATATATATATATATATATATATATATATATATATATATATATATTATATATAAACACTGCGACTAGCCGAGGATTCGAACCCATGTTGTTTTAGTCCGCTCACACATGACGCTCTAACAGCAAGCAAGGAGCAAAGAAAAGGAACAGCAACAACAGCAGTAGCATTAGAAACAGGAGAAGCAGTAGCAGCAACAACAGCAGCAGCAGTAAAAGCAGTAACAGCAGCAGTAACAGAAACAGCAGCAACAGTAACAGCAGTAGCAGTAGCAGCAGCAGCAGTAAAAGCAGCAAGAGTAGCAGTAGCAGTAACAACAGCAGCAGTAGTAACAGCAGCAACAGTAACAGCAGCAACAGTAACAGCAGTAGCAGTAGCAGCAGCAACAGTAGCAGCAGCAGTAGCAGTAACAACAGCAGCATCAGTAACAGCAGCAGTAACAGAAACAGCAGCAACAGTAACAGCAGTAGCAGCAGTAACAGCAGTAACAACAGCAGCAGCAGTAACAACAGCAGCAGCAGCAGCAGCAGTAAATGCAGTAGCAAAAACAGCAGTAACAGTAGTAAAAGCAGTAGCAGTAGCAGCAGCAACAGCAGCAGCAGCAGCAGCAGCAGCAGCAGCAGCAGCAACAGCAGCAGCAGCAGCAGCAGCAGCAGCAACAGCAGCAGCAGCAGCAGCAGCAGCAGCAGCAGCAGCAGCAGTAGCAGCAGCAGCAGCAACAGCAGCAGCAGCAGCAGCAGCAACAGCAGCAGCAGCAGCAACAGCAGCAGCAGCAGCAACAGCAGCAGCAGCAGCAGCAGCAACAGCAGCAGCAGCAGCAGCAGCAACAACAGCAGCAGCAGCAGCAGCAGCAGCAGCAGCAGCAGCAGCAGCAGCAGCAGCAGCAGCAACAGCAGCAGCAGCAGCAGCTGTACAAGGCAGTAACTCACCAATCATCCTCTACACAACGCTAAGTTAAACAGTGAATATTAGATAGCAGTTTGTTTGTCGCAACAAGAACTAGACAATATGTTAACTGTGTGACAGCTGGCAACACTGCTACTCTCTCACTACAACACATTTCTGGCGCCAGTGCCACATTTCTGGCACCAGCACTGAGAGTCGTGCAGATTTCAACGTTCCCTGGACTTGTTAAGCGTCTGCCCTGCCAGACGTATCGTGGCTTTCTGAATAATAATAGCAACAATAATAATAGCAATAATAATAATAGCACTAACAGTATAATAATTACAGATAATTAACAATAGCAATAATTTATAAAATCAATACCTATAACCCCATTAATAATTATAGCAATAATAATTACAATAGTATAATTAAAAAATAATTTCCTCTCTATTTTTTCAGTTGGTAAGTAATTGTATATTCCAGAATTAATATAATCGTCACGCTGTTATATTTAAACAGAAAAATAATACACTATTTTTAACTGTAAAACCCAGAAATATAATTCTGATAAGGTAATACCCCGAAAAAATATTTGGACAATAGCAGATTTTTCCATTAAAATCTGGCGACTGGAGTGAACACACGTGATACAAATTTAATTAAATATAAACCGTATACGTATAATATATATATATATATATATATATATATATATATATATATATATATATATATATAACAGGGATATCTTGCTACTCCTACTTACACTTTGGTCACACTTCACAGACACGCACATGCATATATATATATACATACATCTAGGTTTTTCTCCTTTTTCTAAATAGCTCTTGTTCTTTTTTATTTCTTCTATTGTCCATGGGGAAGTGGAAAAGAATCTTTCCTCCGTAAGCCATGCGTGTCGTATGAGGCGACTAAAATGCCGGGAGCAATGGGCTAGTAACCCCTTCTCCTGTATACAATTACTAAAAAAGAGAAGAAGAAAAACTTTATAAAACTGGGTTGCTTAAATGTGCGTGGATGTAGTGCGGATGACAAGAAACAGATGATTGCTGATGTTATGAATGAAAAGAAGTTGGATGTCCTGGCCCTAAGCGAAACAAAGCTGAAGGGGGTAGGAGAGTTTCAGTGGGGGGAAATAAATGGGATTAAATCTGGAGTATCTGAGAGAGTTAGAGCAAAGGAAGGGGTAGCAGTAATGTTAAATGATCAGTTATGGAAGGAGAAAAGAGAATATGAATGTGTAAATTCAAGAATTATGTGGATTAAAGTAAAGGTTGGATGCGAGAAGTGGGTCATAATAAGCGTGTATGCACCTGGAGAAGAGAGGAATGCAGAGGAGAGAGAGAGATTTTGGGAGATGTTAAGTGAATGTATAGGAGCCTTTGAACCAAGTGAGAGAGTAATTGTGGTAGGGGACTTGAATGCTAAAGTAGGAGAAACTTTTAGAGAGGGTGTGGTAGGTAAGTTTGGGGTGCCAGGTGTAAATGATAATGGGAGCCCTTTGATTGAACTTTGTATAGAAAGGGGTTTAGTTATAGGTAATACATATTTTAAGAAAAAGAGGATAAATAAGTATACACGATATGATGTAGGGCGAAATGACAGTAGTTTGTTGGATTATGTATTGGTAGATAAAAGACTGTTGAGTAGACTTCAGGATGTACATGTTTATAGAGGGGCCACAGATATATCAGATCACTTTCTAGTTGTAGCTACACTGAGAGTAAAAGGTAGATGGGATACAAGGAGAATAGAAGCATCAGGGAAGAGAGAGGTGAAGGTTTATAAACTAAAAGAGGAGGCAGTTAGGGTAAGATATAAACAGCTATTGGAGGATAGATGGGCTAATGAGAGCATAGGCAATGGGGTCGAAGAGGTATGGGGTAGGTTTAAAAATGTAGTGTTAGAGTGTTCAGCAGAAGTTTGTGGTTACAGGAAAGTGGGTGCAGGAGGGAAGAGGAGCGATTGGTGGAATGATGATGTAAAGAGAGTAGTAAGGGAGAAAAAGTTAGCATATGAGAAGTTTTTACAAAGTAGAAGTGATGCAAGGAGGGAAGAGTATATGGAGAAAAAGAGAGAAGTTAAGAGAGTGGTGAAGCAATGTAAAAAGAGAGCAAATGAGAGAGTGGGTGAGATGTTATCAACAAATTTTGTTGAAAATAAGAAAAAGTTTTGGAGTGAGATTAACAAGTTAAGAAAGCCTAGAGAACAAATGGATTTGTCAGTTAAAAATAGGAGAGGAGAGTTATTAAATGGAGAGGTAGAGGTATTGGGAAGATGGAAGGAATATTTTGAGGAATTGTTAAATGTTGATGAAGATAGGGAAGCTGTGATTTCGTGTATAGGGCAAGGAGGAATAACATCTTGTAGGAGTGAGGAAGAGCCAGTTGTGAGTGTGCGGGAAGTTCGTGAGGCAGTAGGTAAAATGAAAGGGGGTAAGGCAGCCGGGATTGATGGGATAAAGATAGAAATGTTAAAAGCAGGTGGGGATATAGTTTTGGAGTGGTTGGTGCAATTATTTAATAAATGTATGGAAGAGGGTAAGGTACCTAGGGATTGGCAGAGAGCATGCATAGTTCCTTTGTATAAAGGCAAAGGGGATAAAAGAGAGTGCAAAAATTATAGGGGGATAAGTCTGTTGAGTGTACCTGGTAAAGTGTATGGTAGAGTTATAATTGAAAGAATTAAGAGTAAGACGGAGAATAGGATAGCAGATGAACAAGGAGGCTTTAGGAAAGGTAGGGGGTGTGTGGACCAGGTGTTTACAGTGAAACATATAAGTGAACAGTATTTAGATAAGGCTAAAGAGGTCTTTGTGGCATTTATGGATTTGGAAAAGGCGTATGACAGGGTGGATAGGGGGGCAATGTGGCAGATGTTGCAAGTGTATGGTGTAGGAGGTAGGTTACTGAAAGCAGTGAAGAGTTTTTACGAGGATAGTGAGGCTCAAGTTAGAGTATGTAGGAAAGAGGGAAATTTTTTCCCAGTAAAAGTAGGCCTTAGACAAGGATGTGTGATGTCACCGTGGTTGTTTAATATATTTATAGATGGGGTTGTAAGAGAAGTAAATGCGAGGGTCTTGGCAAGAGGCGTGGAGTTAAAAGATAAAGAATCACACACAAAGTGGGAGTTGTCACAGCTGCTCTTTGCCGATGACACTGTGCTCTTGGGAGATTCTGAAGAGAAGTTGCAGAGATTGGTGGATGAATTTGGTAGGGTGTGCAAAAGAAGAAAATTAAAGGTGAATACAGGAAAGAGTAAGGTTATGAGGATAACAAAAAGATTAGGTGATGAAAGATTGAATATCAGATTGGAGGGAGAGAGTATGGAGGAGGTGAACGTATTCAGATATTTGGGAGTGGATGTGTCAGCGGATGGGTCTATGAAAGATGAGGTGAATCATAGAATTGATGAGGGAAAAAGAGTGAGTGGTGCACTTAGGAGTCTGTGGAGACAAAGAACTTTGTCCTTGGAGGCAAAGAGGGGAATGTATGAGAGTATAGTTTTACCAACGCTCTTATATGGGTGTGAAGCGTGGGTGATGAATGTTGCAGCGAGGAGAAGGCTGGAGGCAGTGGAGATGTCATGTCTGAGGGCAATGTGTGCTGTGAATATAATGCAGAGAATTCGAAGTTTGGAAGTTAGGAGGAGGTGCGGGATTACCAAAACTGTTGTCCAGAGGGCTGAGGAAGGGTTGTTGAGGTGGTTCGGACATGTAGAGAGAATGGAGCGAAACAGAATGACTTCAAGAGTGTATCAGTCTGTAGTGGAAGGAAGGCGGGGTAGGGGTCGGCCTAGGAAGGGTTGGAGGGAGGGGGTAAAGGAGGTTTTGTGTGCGAGGGGCTTGGACTTCCAGCAGGCATGCGTGAGCGTGTTTGATAGGAGTGAATGGAGACAAATGGTTTTTAATACTTGACGTGCTGTTGGAGTGTGAGCAAAGTAACATTTATGAAGGGATTCAGGGAAACCGGCAGGCCGGACTTGAGTCCTGGAGATGGGAAGTACAGTGCCTGCACTCTGAAGGAGGGGTGTTAATGTTGCAGTTTAAAAACTGTAGTGTAAAGCACCCTTCTGGCAAGACAGTGATGGAGTGAATGATGGTGAAAGTTTTTCTTTTTCGGGCCACCCTGCCTTGGTGGGAATCGGCCGGTGTGATAATAAAAAAAAAATATAAATATATATATATATATATATATATGTCGTGCCGAATATGTAAAACTGGTCAATTAGCAAGAACTCATTTAAAATTAAGTTCTTTCTAAAATTTTCTCTTATACGTTTAAAGATATATTTTTTTCATTAATGTTAATGTAAAAATTTTTAATTTTGCACCAAAAGCATCTTAGAAAACTTGCCTGACCTTATTATAACAAGAACAATTTATTTTAGCCTAACCCAACTAAATATTAGATTTGTTTACAATAATTTAATACTAAACAAACACAGTGAAATATATTTTTTTCGTTAGGTTCAGAATGATTTTGGCGAAATTATTGCATACACAAATTTTCACTTGTCCTATATGGCAAGATGAGCGTTGCTATTTAAGCCAAGATGGCAAATTCTGCCTATTCGGCACGACATATATATATATAATATATATATATATATATATATATATATATATATATATATATATATATATATATATATATATATATATATATATATATATATATATATATATATATATATATATATATATATATATATATATATATCCTCTTTTTCTTAAAATATGTATTACCTATAACTAAACCCCTTTCTATACAAAGTTCAATCAAAGGGCTCCCATTATCATTTACACCTGGCACCCCAAACTTACCTACCACACCCTCTCTAAAAGTTTCTCCTACTTTAGCATTCAGGTCCCCTACCACAATTACTCTCTCACTTGGTTCAAAGGCTCCTATACATTCACTTAACATCTCCCAAAATCTCTCTCTCTCTCTCCTCTGCATTCCTCTCTTCTCCAGGTGCATACACGCTTATTATGACCCACTTCTCGCATCCAACCTTTAGTTTAATCCACATAATTCTTGAATTTACACATTCATATTCTCTTTTTTCCTTCCATAACTGATCATTTAACATTACTGCTACCCCTTCCTTTGCTCTAACTCTCTCAGATACTCCAGATTTAAACCCATTTATTTCCCCCCACCGAAACTCCCCTACCCCCTTCAGCTTTGTTTCGCTTAGTGCCAGGACATCCAACATATATATATATATATATATATATATATATATATATATATATATATATATATATATATATATATATATATATATATATATATATATATATATATATATATATATGTCGTGCCGAATAGGCAGAACTTGCCATCTTGGCTTAAATAGCAACGTTCATCTTGCCATATAGGACAAGTGAAAATTTGTGTATGCAATAATTTCGCCAAAATCATTCTGAACCTAACGAAAAAAAATATATTTCACTGTGTTTGTTTAGTATTAAATTATTGTAAACAAATCTAAAATATATTTAGTTGGGTTAGGCTAAAATAAATTGTTCTTGTTATAATAAGGTTAGGTAAGTTTTCTAAGTTCCTTTTGGTGCAAAATTATAAATTTTTACATCAACATTAATTAAAAAAAATATATCTTTAAACGTATAAGAGAAAATTTTAGAAAGGACTTAATTTTAAATTAGTTCTTGCTAATTGACCAGTTTTACATATTCGGCACGACATATCTATATATATATATATATATATATATATATATATATAAAAACACGTGTGTGTGTGTGTGTGTGTGTGTGTGTGTGTGTGTGTGTGTGTGCGCGCGCGCGCGCAATAATGCGAAGTAATTGATGGTTAAGAAGCTGGAGGCCTTTCGAATTGCCATCAGTCCGTCTTCAGGAGCTTGCAAAAGGCAAGTAAGGGGACACCGAGGTGTGAGAAACGCTGTTCATTTACAATCATCCGATAAGTAACGAGCAGGATAAGCTTTGATTTGGAGAAGGTTTCGCCCTGTGTAGAGCTTTATATCGTGATAAAGCTTTACCCTGAGCGAAACGTCGTAACAAGATCGTGGTTTGCAACCTGTGTATTTTAAGAACATAAGAAAGAACACTGCAGCAGGCCTACTTGCCCATGCGAGGCAGGTCCAAGTCTCCTACCGGCTTAAGCCACGCCCTAACCTAGTCAGGTCAGTTCTGAACACTTCCGAATTCTCAAAACCATTTTAAACTCTTAAATACTAAATATATTAACAGTGGTGTTGCAAATGGTATTCAATACCAACAAAGTGAAGATTGAGACACGTGGGCAACAGCTGGGCATCTTAATGAAAACGTTTCGCCCACACGGTAGGCTTCTTCAGTGCCCTTGACTGTAGAGGCTGTAGTTATGACTGTAGTTATGACGTAGCGCTAAAGGGTGGCATCGTGCAGCCCTCTGGGGAATTGGGAAGGTAATCAAGTTGGATCTCATGGCATGGTAGTAGTTCCTGCTACCATTCCCATCTCTGTTTACAATTTGTTTTACAAAGTTGGCTCTGGTGGCCTGGTGGTTAACGCTCTCGCTTCACACGGCGAGGGTCCGGGTTCGATTCCCAGCCAGAGTAGAAACATTGGACGTGTTTCTTTCCACCTGTTGTCTATGTTCCCCATCAGTAAAATGGGTACCTGGGTGTTAGTCGACTGGTGTGGGTCGCATCCTGGGACACTGACCTAAGGAGGCCTGGTCACAGACCGGGCCGCGGGGGCGTTGACCCCCGGAACTCTCTCCAGATAAACTCCAGATAAAGTTCCTTTATTTACAATCTGAGAGTTCTTACCTACATCAGCTCACTTCTCTCTCTCTCTCCTGCACACTGATTTCCCCTCTTCCTATTCCCATCTCTCTCTCTTCCCCATCCTTCCCTCCTCGTTGCTTCCCCGTTATTAAGGCTACCAGTCTCTTAAATCTTCCTTAAAGGTCAAATAACATGCACAAGCCGCGAGGTAAAGACCCTAATGATGTGCTGAGGCAACCTCTTGCCTCCTCCTCCCGTATATACATACAAGAACCACCATGAGAAATTGGCCCCGTAAAACATTAATTGGCCAATTTAGAATCTAAAATTGTTTACTAAATTGGGCTGAATATAAAGGGAGGGGAGGCAGAAAACGGGGGAAGTTTGAGAAAAAGGGGAAGGGGGTATTTAAGGGGTTTCAAGAATATCTGACTAGTTGAAGGCTGATACACTTGTGTAGGTTAGGTTTGGCTAGCTTAAGTTGGGTTAGGCTAGGTTAGGTGAGGGTAGGTTAGGTTAAGTTAGGTCAGTTTAGGCTAGGTTAGGTTAAGTTAGGTTAGGTTAGGTTAGGTTACGTTAGGTTAGGTTAGGCTAGGTTACGTTACGTTAGGTTAAGTTAGGTCAGTTTAGGCTAGGTTAGGTTAAGTTAGGCTAGGTCAGGTTAGGCTAGGTTAAGTTAGGTTAAGTTAGGTCAGGTTAGGCTGGGTTAGGCTAGGCTAGGTTAAGTTAGGTCAGGTTACGCTAGGTTAAGTTAGGTCAGGTTAGGCTAGGCTAGGTTAAGTTAGGTCAGGTTACGCTAGGTTAAGTTAGGTTAGGTTACGCTAGGTTAGGCTAGGCTAGGTTAAGTTAGGTCAGGTTACGCTAGGTTAAATTAGGT
>NC_091388.1:10958952-10991452 GCF_038502225.1 Cherax quadricarinatus | reverse complement strand
CGTAGGTTCGAGTCTCCTTCAGCCAGAGATCAGTGTTTGTGTATATTTCGCCTGCTCTTGCGAATTCCTTGATATATATATATACATATATATATATACATATATATATATACATATATATATATATATATATATATATATATATACATGTATATATATAAACATGTACATGTTTATAGAGGGGCCACAGATATATCAGATCACTTTCTAGTTGTAGCTACACTGAGAGTAAAAGGTAGATGGGATACAAGGAGAATAGAAGCATCAGGGAAGAGAGAGGTGAAGGTTTATAAACTAAAAGAGGAGGCAGTTAGGGTAAGATATAAACAGCTATTGGAGGATAGTTGGGCTAATGAGAGCATAGGCAATGGGGTCGAAGAGGTATGGGGTAGGTTTAAAAATGTAGTGTTAGAGTGTTCAGCAGAAGTTTGTGGTTACAGGAAAGTGGGTGCAGGAGGGAAGAGGAGCGATTGGTGGGATGATGATGTAAAGAGAGTAGTAAGGGAGAAAAAGTTAGCATATGAGAAGTTTTTACAAAGTAGAAGTGATGCAAGGAGGGAAGAGTATATGGAGAAAAAGAGAGAAGTTAAGAGAGTGGTGAAGCAATGTAAAAAGAGAGCAAATGAGAGAGTGGGTGAGATGTTATCAACAAATTTTGTTGAAAATAAGAAAAAGTTTTGGAGTGAGATTAACAAGTTAAGAAAGCCTAGAGAACAAATGGATTTGTCAGTTAAAAATAGGAGAGGAGAGTTATTAAATGGAGAGTTAGAGGTATTGGGAAGATGGAAGGAATATTTTGAGGAATTGTTAAATGTTGATGAAGATAGAGAAGCTGTGATTTCGTGTATAGGGCAAGGAGGAATAACATCTTGTAGGAGTGAGGAAGAGCCAGTTGTGAGTGTGGGGGAAGTTCGTGAGGCAGTAGGTAAAATGAAAGGGGGTAAGGCAGCCGGGATTGATGGGATAAAGATAGAAATGTTAAAAGCAGGTGGGGATATAGTTTTGGAGTGGTTGGTGCAATTATTTAATAAATGTATGGAAGAGGGTAAGGTACCTAGGGATTGGCAGAGAGCATGCATAGTTCCTTTGTATAAAGGCAAAGGGGATAAAAGAGAGTGCAAAAATTATAGGGGGATAAGTCTGTTGAGTGTACCTGGTAAAGTGTATGGTAGAGTTATAATTGAAAGAATTAAGAGTAAGACGGAGAATAGGATAGCAGATGAACAAGGAGGCTTTAGGAAAGGTAGGGGGTGTGTGGACCAGGTGTTTACAGTGAAACATAAAAGTGAACAGTATTTAGATAAGGCTAAAGAGGTCTTTGTGGCATTTATGGATTTGGAAAAGGCGTATGACAGGGTGGATAGGGGGGCAATGTGGCAGATGTTGCAAGTGTATGGTGTAGGAGGTAGGTTACTGAAAGCAGTGAAGAGTTTTTACGAGGATAGTGAGGCTCAAGTTAGAGTATGTAGGAAAGAGGGAAATTTTTTCCCAGTAAAAGTAGGCCTTAGACAAGGATGTGTGATGTCACCGTGGTTGTTTAATATATTTATAGATGGGGTTGTAAGAGAAGTAAATGCGAGGGTCTTGGCAAGAGGCGTGGAGTTAAAAGATAAAGAATCACACACAAAGTGGGAGTTGTCACAGCTGCTCTTTGCTGATGACACTGTGCTCTTGGGAGATTCTGAAGAGAAGTTGCAGAGATTGGTGGATGAATTTGGTAGGGTGTGCAAAAGAAGAAAATTAAAGGTGAATACAGGAAAGAGTAAGGTTATGAGGATAACAAAAAGATTAGGTGATGAAAGATTGAATATCAGATTGGAGGGAGAGAGTATGGAGGAGGTGAACGTATTCAGATATTTGGGAGTGGACGTGTCAGCGGATGGGTCTATGAAAGATGAGGTGAATCATAGAATTGATGAGGGAAAAAGAGTGAGTGGTGCACTTAGGAGTCTGTGGAGACAAAGAACTTTGTCCTTGGAGGCAAAGAGGGGAATGTATGAGAGTATAGTTTTACCAACGCTCTTATATGGGTGTGAAGCGTGGGTGATGAATGTTGCAGCGAGGAGAAGGCTGGAGGCAGTGGAGATGTCATGTCTGAGGGCAATGTGTGGTGTGAATATAATGCAGAGAATTCGTAGTTTGGAAGTTAGGAGGAGGTGCGGGATTACCAAAACTGTTGTCCAGAGGGCTGAGGAAGGGTTGTTGAGGTGGTTCGGACATGTAGAGAGAATGGAGCGAAACAGAATGACTTCAAGAGTGTATCAGTCTGTAGTGGAAGGAAGGCGGGGTAGGGGTCGGCCTAGGAAGGGTTGGAGGGAGGGGGTAAAGGAGGTTTTGTGTGCGAGGGGCTTGGACTTCCAGCAGGCATGCGTGAGCGTGTTTGATAGGAGTGAATGGAGACAAATGGTTTTTAATACTTGACGTGCTGTTGGAGTGTGAGCAAAGTAACATTTATGAAGGGATTCAGGGAAACCGGCAGGCCGGACTTGAGTCCTGGAGATGGGAAGTACAGTGCCTGCACTCTGAAGGAGGGGTGTTAATGTTGCAGTTTAAAAACTGTAGTGTAAAGCACCCTTCTGGCAAGACAGTGATGGAGTGAATGATGGTGAAAGTTTTTCTTTTTCGGGCCACCCTGCCTTGGTGGGAATCGGCCGCGTGATAATAAAAAAAAAAAAAATATATATATATATATATACACACACACACAGAAGCAGCACGAAAGAACGAGCTTCCGTATATGTCTAACAAATCAACATTCCTGGGTAATTTTCCCAGTAAATAATTGCAAATTAGGTGTCGAGTAATGGCAATTTTCTCATCAACATTTGCAACACCTTAAACAAAATTAATTCGTCTTGCAAGAGTCTGTCAGCAAGCTGACAGTGCCTTCTTGATGAAAGCTTAAAAAATATATTAAATGTTGACAACGACATATGGAGATGAGTTATTTTATACGTTGTCTGAGAGTTTAAAAAAACTGGGCAGTTGATGCCTAAGTTCCTGGACAGATGGACTGTGATGGCTAGGTAGGCCTACAGGGTGCTTGTATTAACAGCTTGGTTGACCTGGCAGTTAGACCTCAGGGTGTCTTGATTATATCTAAGGTTGATCCAGTTAAATCAAACCACGACACTGGTGAGGCTTGAACTCGCGGCAAGTCAGTCGTAAAACTCCATTTCAGTGCGTAAACCACTTAAGGCTCTTTGCAATAAGATTCTTCTTACTGCAGACACCCGGCCCAGTGGTTTACGTACTGGTCTGGCGTTTTACGACTCGCTTGCCGCGAGTTCAATCCCCACCCGTACGATGGTTTGCGATTGTCATTATAATTTCTTGACTCAAGAAATCAATGTTATTCTCTTTATTAACCAAGGCGTCCATACTTGTTCAAAGGCCAATGTCCAACATTTCGACATGTTTCGGTCACAATGAGCTCTATCGATACAATATTTCGCTCAACAGGACCTATATCAATTCTCTAGTCTATATCAAGCTATATAAATTCTCCAGTCCTGGGCCCATGACACAAGTGTCAGGGGCCCAAGACTATTCAACTGCCTCTCACCATAAGACGAATAACCAATAGGCCCCTGACTGTCTTCAAGTCAGTACTTGATCAGCAAGGCTGTGGTTTCTACGTTGGTTCACGTGTGATCAGCAGTAACAGCCTGGTTGATGAGATCCTGATCCATCGGGAGGCCTATCATGAACCAGGCCGCGGGGGCGTTGACCCCCAGTGCTCCCTCCAGGTAGTGTATATTTACAAACAAGTGTATACATCTCAATTAGGGGAGATATGATCGAGGTGTATAAATGGAAGACAGGAATAAATAAAGGGGATGTAAATAACGTGCTGAAAATATCTAGCCTAGACAGGACTCGCAGCAATGGTTTTAAGTTGGAAAAATTCAGATTCAGGAAGGATATAGGAAAACACTGGTTTGGTAATAGAGTTGTGGATGAGTGGAACAAACTCCCGAGTACAGTTACTGAGGCTAAAACGTTGTGTAGTTTTAAAAATAGGTTAGATAAATACATGAGTGGCTGTGGGTGGGTGTGAGTTGGACCTGGCTAGCTTGTGCTGCTGGGTCTGGTGCCGTGCTCCTTCCTTGAGTGGAGGTGACCAGACTAGGTGGGTCATTGGGCTAATCCCGGGATGTGTGACATGGACCTGCTCCGCATGGGTCAGTAGGCCTGTTGCAGTGTTCCCTCTTTCTTATGTTATGTATATACATAAAGAATACTTAAATTATTTTGTTAATTAAGTGGCCTTTAGGGTAGAGGTGAGAGGTAGCCTTAACAACCCTTGTGTAGCCTTAACAACCCTTGTGTAGCCTTAACAACCCTTGTAGCCTTAACAACCCTTGTGTAGCCTTAACAACCCTTGTGTAGCCTTAACAACCCTTGTGTAGCCTTAACAACCCTTGTGTAGCCTTAACAACCCTTGTGTAGCCTTAACAACCCTTGTGTAGCCTTAACAACCCTCGTGTAGCCTTAACAACCCTTGTGTAGCCTTAACAACCCTTGTGTAGCCTTAACAACCCTTGTGTAGCCTTAACCCTTGTGTAGCCTTAACAACCCTTGTGTAGCCTTAACAACCCTTGTGTAGCCTTAACAACCCTCGTGTAGCCTTAACAACCCTTGTGTAGCCTTAACAACCCTTGTGTAGCCTTAACAACCCTTGTGTAGCCTTAACAACCCTTGTGTAGCCTTAACAACCCTTGTAGCCTTAACAACCCTTGTGTAGCCTTAACAACCCTTGTGTAGCCTTAACCCTTGTGTAGCCTTAACAACCCTCGTGTAGCCTTAACCCTTGTGTAGCCTTAACAACCCTTGTGTAGCCTTAACAACCCTTGTAGCCTTAACAACCCTTGTGTAGCCTTAACAACCCTTGTGTAGCCTTAACAACCCTTGTGTAGCCTTAACAACCCTTGTAGCCTTAACAACCCTTGTGTAGCCTTAACCCTTGTGTAGCCTTAACCCTTGTGTAGCCTTAACAACCCTTGTGTAGCCTTAACAACTCTTGTGTAGCCTTAACAACCCTTGTGTAGCCTTAACAACCCTTGTGTAGCCTTAACCCTTGTGTAGCCTTAACAACCCTTGTGTAGCCTTAACAACCCTCGTGTAGCCTTAACAACCCTTGTGTAGCCTTAACAACCCTTGTGTAGCCTTAACAACCCTTGTGTAGCCTTAACCCTTGTAGCCTTAACAACCCTTGTGTAGCCTTAACAACCCTTGTGTAGCCTTAACCCTTGTGTAGCCTTAAAAACCCTCGTGTAGACTTAACCCTTGTGTAGCCTTAACAACCCTAGTGTAGCCTTAACAACCCTTGTGTAGCCTTAACAACCCTCGTGTAGCCTTAACAACCCTTGTGTAGCCTTAACAACCCTTGTGTAGCTTTAACAACCCTTGTGTAGCCTTAACAACCCTTGTGTAGCCTTAACAACCCTTGTGTAGCCTTAACCCTTGTGTAGCCTTAACAACCCTTGTGTAGCCTTAACAACCCTTTTAACTACTCTCCTAGTCATGGAAGTCAGCAGTGAGAGGGTAGTTCAGTAATTACCATGCAGCACAGCTGAAGCGTACGGTGCTGTAAATTACCATGCAGCACAACTGAAGCGTACGGTGCTGTAAATTACCATGCAGCACAGCTGAAGCGTACGGTGCTGTAAATTACCATGCAGCACAGCTGAAGCGTACGGTGCTGTAAATTACCATGCAGCACAACTGAAGCGTACGGTGCTGTAAATTACCATGCAGCACAGCTGAAGCGTACGGTGCTGTAAATTACCATGCAGCACAGCTGAAGCGTACGGTGCTGTAAATTACTACCACGGTTCGTGAGGGTAAATTTGTAAAAGAGTCGTGGTTGTAAATTGTCAAACAACATTTTTACACTAATTACTGGAATATTTAAGTGATGCTGGCGAGGAGCAGCAACAGGAAAGGCAGAGACAATAACAGCAACAGTAACAGCAACAGTAGCAGCAACAGTAGCAGCAACAGCTAGCATTACTCATCCATGGGAACAGAAACTCGGTGTGAGGCCAAAACTGCTGTCTTAAGGGATGCCCAGAGTGATCTGGGCATCCCATCTCTCATCCTGTCTATCCACAACTTCCGTCTATCCACAATCGTTCACTATCTATCCAGGTACCTTTTATTCTTTTTCTCTTTTTCTTTCTTATTTTGTTTCTCTTCTGGTTTTTTCCTTTCCTTTTTCCCATTTTTTTCTTTCATGTAACCCATCCAGTGTAACGGAATATGACCAGGAAACAGCCAGCTTTCTGTATAAGTGTCAGGAGTCCAAGACTGTTCAACAGCTTCCCCGTATACTTAAGTGGGATCACAAACAGACTCGTGGCTGTCTTTAAGAGGGACCCAATTCTTGTGCACTTTGCCGATAAAGTGGCTAGTTTATTGTGTACCTCATATCCATCCTGTGGATGGTAGTGGCTAGTTTATTGTGTACCTCATATCCATCCTGTGGATGGTAGTGGCTAGTTTATTGTGTACCTCATATCCATCCTGTGGATGGTAGTGGCTAGTTTATTGTGTACCTCATATCCATCCTGTGGATGGTAGTGGCTAGTTTATTGTGTACCTCATATCCATCCTGTGGATGGTAGTGGCTAGTTTATTGTGTACCTCATATCCATCCTGTGGATGGTAGTGGCTAGTTTGTGTACCTCATATCCATCCTGTGGATGGTAGTGGCTAGTTTATTGTGTACCTCATATCCGTCCTGTGGATGGTAGTGGCTAGTTTATTGTGTACCTCATATCCATCCTGTGGATGGTAGTGGCTAGTTTATTGTGTACCTCATATCCATCCTGTGGATGGTAGTGGCTAGTTTGTGTACCTCATATCCATCCTGTGGATGGTAGTGGCTAGTTTATTGTGTACCTCATATCCATCCTGTGGATGATAGTGGCTAGTTTATTGTGTACCTCATATCCATCCTGTGGATGGTAGTGGCTAGTTTATTGTGTACCTCATATCCATCCTGTGGATGGTAGTGGCTAGTTTATTGTGTACCTCATATCCATCCTGTGGATGGTAGTGGCTAGTTTATTGTGTACCTCATATCCATCCTGTGGATGGTAGTGGCTAGTTTATTGTGTACCTCATATCCATCCTGTGGATGGTAGTGGCTAGTTTATTGTGTACCTCATATCCATCCTGTGGATGGTAGTGGCTAGTTTGTGTACCTCATATCCATCCTGTGGATGGTAGTGGCTAGTTTATTGTGTACCTCATATCCATCCTGTGGATGGTAGTGGCTAGTTTATTGTGTACCTCATATCCATCCTGTGGATGGTAGTGGCTAGTTTATTGTGTACCTCATATCCATCCTGTGGGTGATAGTGGCTAGTTTGTGTACCTCATATCCATCCTGTGGATGGTAGTGGCTAGTTTATTGTGTACCTCATATCCGTCCTGTGGATGGTAGTGGCTAGTTTATTGTGTTCCTCATATCCATCCTGTGGATGGTAGTGGCTAGTTTATTGTGTACCTCATATCCATCCTGTGGATGGTAGTGGCTAGTTTATTGTGTACCTCATATCCATCCTGTGGATGGTAGTGGCTAGTTTATTGTGTACCTCATATCCATCCTGTGGATGGTAGTGGCTAGTTTATTGTGTACCTCATATCCATCCTGTGGATGGTAGTGGCTAGTTTATTGTGTACCTCATATCCATCCTGTGGATGGTAGGTCAAGAGCAAATGGATATACAAAATGCCTAGGAACCAGGCCACAAAAATGCCCATATATATATATATATATATATATATATATATATATATATATATATATATATATATATATATATATATATATATATACACACACACACACACACACAATGGTTTCGGCCACACCGTAGCCTTCTTCAGTCAGATACAGAGTAAGCAGAAGTTGTAGTGATGTATAAAGGCTATCAGTCCATTAACCAATATTTGATGCAGTGAGTCCCTCAGCCTTCATGCATATTATAACCCTGATATACCAATGTATGGATTATACAAGAGTGACTTCAGGAAGGTCACCCACAGTACCACCATTAACTAGAATCGTAATAATAATAATAATCTTTATTTCTAGCAGTACAGACCACAGCTGACATCAGTGACATGCTATATAGAAAGCCGCTTGTTATGCAGAGAATTTCCCGCAACTTAGGTCAATTTTGTCCCCAGGATGCCACCCACACCAGCCCACTAACACCCAGGTACCTACTTACTGTTGGGTGAACAGTGACAGCAGATGTCTTAAGGAAACATACCCTAGTGTTTCCACCCGTACCGGGGATCGAACCACGTCCCCGAATGTGCGAGGTGAGTGCGCTACCAACCCACTTAATCACACCTCATAGGCAGTACCACAGAGAGTGACGACACCACGACACTTATACAAACCTCAGACGATCAGCAAGCAAGCTACAACCCCATTAATGTCTCTTCGTGACCTCACTGCCTCTAAAATACCCATAATACCCACCCTACAGCACAAGCATACTACCATTAACCTGGTCGTGACAGCGGGGGAACGAGGAACAAGATGTGGGAGATGATAATTCATTAAGGCTCTTTTCTTTACTGACTTTCATAGAGCTGGTAGCTTGTTACCCGGCTATAGAGTCGATAAGGTATCACCATATTAATGGCCGTGACAATGGTGCTGGAATATACTACGAAAACGTGGAAAAATGGCTAGGGTTGTGTTCGTTTATGGGCGTCAAATGAGCTCACGAAACAGTGGTAAAGTATTTATGTAAACAGAGGTATTCTCTAAGCCAAATAACAGAGAATGCGAAGCTAGTCCAGCTGTCTTAGAAAAACGATCACAGCTGGAGAAAACCCCAGCTGCTGTCGAAAACAAAACCAGTTGGTAACGAAAAAACTAACCCAGGTGGTAGTGAAAACTAACCCAGCTGATAGAGGAACAAAACCAGCTAGTAGTGGACAACTAACCCAGCTGCTGAGCCAGCTGGTACTTAAAAAGTAGCAGCTGGGTGGGATGGTGTCAAGAGCAACTCTCTCAGTATTAACAGCTGTCGTAGCCAAGGCAATGAAAACTCTGCCAGCAGAAATTACCGCATCAACACTACTGATAAGTACCCATCACGTAATAATAATAATAATAATAATAATAATAATAATAATAATAACAATAATAATCACCTGTATTTGTACAAGTATAAATGATACAACTTATACAGACCATAGCTGACATCACTGATAAAGCAGTATATAGAAAGCCCCTGGTTATGCTAAACATTTCGGGCAAATCAGTTAAATTTTGTCCCCCAGGATGCCACCCACACCAGTCGACTAACACCTAGGTACCTACTTATTGCTAGGTGAACAGGGAAAGCAGGTGTCTTAAGGAAACATGTCCTTATGTTTCCCCTCGTACCGGGGATCGAACTAGGAACCTCCAAGTTTGAGCTCATTACGCTACCAATCGAGAAACTGGCAGCTCGCGTCCTGGAAGACTTACCTGGAGTATACCTGGAGAGGACCCTGGGGGTCAACGCCCCCGGGGTCCAGTGCTTAACTAGGCCTCCGGGTGGATCAGGGACTAATCAACCACATTATAACTATTTCTACCGTCTCTAGTGTTGCATCCCCATCTATTCTACTGAAGAAGACCGCTGTGCATGGCACAGCAACCCAGATCACTGTTGCACAGAAATACTGTATTGTACCGTGCAAAAATTGTCAGGGACTGACTCCCTCATCTTCCTGTGTCCAGCATATAACCTCTGTACTGAACTGAAAAAAGCTACTAGTGGGCGAAACGTCTGTTTCTGCTTTAGACTGATCACGTCTCAGGGAGTAAACACCTATCAAGGCTGGAGGACCGACTCCCTCATCTCCCTGTGTCCAGCACATACGCACTGAACTCAAAAGACTACCAGTGGTCGAAACGTCTGGATAACAAGTGTTTCTACCACATCTTTTCCATCAACTTGTCACTACAGTACATCATTAATGTAAGGACCAATTAAGCCAAAGATCCCCCACACTGGTGTACAGTGTTGACGCTTCACAAGATCATAGAGAACGTCCATCAATTGGAATCCAACACCATGAACTATTCAGTGGATTGAAGCTCCCTGACCAGTGTTCAATACTCCTCAATAATGCAAGTGTAACTAGCAGGAATTTGCAAACCAAAACTACATTTTCAGGAAAAAGATTCCAGCTTTTTATCTAAGCTATGAATACACATGTAATATATGTCGTGCCGAATAGGTAAAATTGGTCATTTATCAAGAACTCGTTTAAAATTAAGTCCTTTCTAAAATTTTCTCTTATACGTTTAAAGATATATTTTTTCATTTATGTTAACGTAAAAATTAAAAATTTTGTACCAAAAGAACCTTAGAAAACTTACCTGACCTTATTATAACAAGCGCAATCTAATTTAGCCTAAATATATTTTAGATAAGTTTACAATAATTTAATAATAAAAAACAATGTTCAGAATGATTTTTGCGAAATTATTGCATACATAAATTATCGTTTGTCTTATTCGGCAAGAAGAGCATTGCTATTTAAGCCAAAATACCAAGTTTTACCTATTCGGCACGACATATATGTGGGTGCAATAATCGCAAACAAGTGATACACAATACAAAACTACAAGGGGAGTTGAATGATAGCTCTAGGCCTTCTGCGTTGCAATCAACACATCAGGAGCTTGCAGTAATGCAGAAATGAGTAGGAAGTCCAGGTACATTAGTTCGGAAGAACGTTCTAGCTCCTGATGATGTGTTGATTGCGACATGAAAGGCCTCGAGCTATTATTCAACCCCCCGTGGTTGTTTTGCGCACGCACACACACACACACACACACACACACACACACACACACACATTATATATATATATATATATATATATATATATATATATATATATATATATATATATATATATATATATATATATATATATATATAACTGAAGTTGCATATGGAGACAGAGAAGATTAAATAATCTGTATATTTCGATCCTTTTCTGGGATCCTCTTCAGCAGAATCGTCTCCTGGTAAATTTAAAAATATAAAAAATCACAAAACCTTACATGGGTCATCACTACCACCATCGCCATTACTACCATCACCTCCACCATGACTACCATCAAGTGCTGTTACCACCACTACAATCACCTGTGACTATCACCACTACTAATACCTACAACTACCAACACCCCTTCTACAGCCATCACTACAATCAACTACCACCATCACCACTACAACTACCACTACAATCAACTACCACCATCACCACCGCCACTACAATCAACTACCACCATCACTACAATGAACTACCACCATAATCACCACTACAACTAACACCGTCACCACTACAACTACCACCACCACCACTACAATCAACTACCACCATCACTACAATGAACTACCACCATAATCACCACTACAACTAACACCATCACCACTACAACTACCACCACCACCACTACAATCAACTACCATCACTACAATGAACTACCACCACCACTACAATCAACTACCATCACCACTATAATCAACTACCACCACTACAATCAACTACCACCACCACCATTGCAATCAACTACCACCATCACCACTACAACTACCATCATTACAATCAACTACCACCATCACCACTACAACTACCACCACTACAACCAACTACCATCACCACTACAATCAACTACCACCATCACCTCTACAATCAACTACCACCATTACCACTAACCACTACAATTACCACCATCACCACTACAACTACCACTATCACTAACAACTACCACCATCACCACTACAACTACCACCACTACCACCATCACCACTAACAACTACCACCACCACCACTACAACTACCACCATCACCACTAACAACTACCACCACCACTACAACTGCCACCACTACAATACTACCACCACCACTACAACCATCACCAACTACCACCACCATCACTACTACAACTACCACCATCACCACTACCACCACTACAACTACCACCATCACCACTAACAACTACCAACACCACCACAACTACCACCACCACTACAACTACCACCACCACTACAACTACCACCACTGCAACTACAACTACCACCACTACAACTACCACCACCACTACAACTACCACCACCACTACAACTACCACTACCACCACTAACAACTACTACCATCACCACTAACAACCACCACCATTACAACTACCACCACCACCACAACTACCATCACCACTAACAACCACCACCATTACAACTACCACCACTACAACTACCGCCACTACAACTACCACCACTACAACTACAACTACCACCAATACAACTACCACCACCACCACTACAACTACCACCACCGCCACTACAACTACCACCACCGCCACTACAACTACCACCACCCCCACTACAACTACCATTACCACCTTGAAACAACGTACCCAGAGCAACATTGTCAGGAAAATCCTCACACCCCATTAACAAAATCTCTACCAGCATCCCAAATGCATAAAATGGGAGTCAGAAGGTAAAACTAGGTAGGAGACTCGAGCACAACACAGTGTGGATGAGTCTGTCCCGTCATTCAATCTGCCTCGTCTCTGATAAGTGTGTGGAAGACAAAAACGAAAAAATACCTTTGGTGCATCTCCTAATTTTTGTTTACTAATAATGGATGTGATTCGCTTTGGTCGAATTACGACGAGAACTGTCGGTAATGGAGAGAGAGAGAGAGAGAGAGAGAGATATTCTAACTACACCCTGTACAACCTGTGTGTGTGTGTGTGTGTGTGTGTGTGTGTGTACTCACCTAATTGTGGTTGCAGGGGTCGATATACAGCTCCTGGCCCCGCCTCTTCACTGATCGCTACTAGGTCTTCTCTCTCTCTCTGCTTCCAGGGCTTTGTGTGTGTGTGTGTGTGTGTGTGTGTGTGTGTGTGTGTGTGTGTGTGTGTGTGTGTGTGTGTGTACTCACCTAATTGTGGTTGCAGGGGTCGATATACAGCTCCTGGCCCCGCCTCTTCACTGATCGCTACTAGGTCTTCTCTCTCTCTCTGCTTCCAGGGCTTTGTGTGTGTGTGTGTGTGTGTGTGTGTGTGTGTGTGTGTGTGTGTGTGTGTGTGTGTGTGTGTGTGTGTGTGTGTGTGTGTGTGTGTGCTCGCCTATTTGTGATTGCAGGGGTCGAGTCACACTCCTTGGCCCGCCTGTTCGCTGGCTGCTATTAGGTCCACTCCCTCCCTGCTCCATGAGCTTTATCGTGAGAGAAAGAGAGAGAGAGAGAGAAATATGCAAAACCCGAATCTTCTACCTCAATAATACAAGCATCACATACATACAACTAAACTATTAAATAAAACAAGAGGGAACAAAAGCCAGCCTTGTTCCCCCTGTCATACTGCCACACAAGCTGTGTTACAGTGTACCAAGCTGAGCTGGGGAGACGTCAGTACAGAGATAAGGCTATCAACTACCAAAGCTTCAAAGGTTTCGTTCCAGTAGAGTGGAATTACAGCCACATGGGAATCACCTTCCCTCAGGAGGGTCTATCCTAAATACGGGAGAAATTGAATTTCAAGGTCCCATGGCTCGGTTGGTAACGCGTCGCCTGGATCCGTAGTTGGATCCCGGGCACGGGTGGAAAAGATGGGCATGTTCCGTTAAACCTGCTACTACTGTTCACCTAGCAGTAAGTAGGTACCTGGGTTTTGGTCACCTGACACCTGATGTCCCTCTTCCCATAGCAATAAGTAGGTACCTGGGTCTAAGCTACCTTACACCTTGTTCGCCTAGCAGTAAGTAGGTGCCTGGGTGTTAGTCGACTGGTGTGGGTGGCATCCTGGGTGACAAGATTAAAGGATCACGATGACGCATTATCCTGGGTTATCCTGGCTGGCTAACCCTCCCGGATTAAATATCCAAACAAATCTCATCCCTACCTTAAAGGTAACTAATAGGTAACAAGGACAAAAGTCTGCGGGTTTTATACACCGTCCTCGGGAGTTGCTTATCCTATCAGGAAAATATATACACTAACAAGGTGTACCGTGGCTTTGATGGTTCCGCACTCAGTTCACACACTGAGGTCCGTGGTTCGATCCCCGGTACGAAGAAACATCAACGACGGGATCACGACCTTGTTCAGCCAGCTGACAATACTTCTGCTCCAGCTCCCACTCAACAACGGCAGCCAACGAGCCCCATGCTGAAGGAGCAGACAGCAGACAATGCATCACCACCAGTCACGGTAGTCCAAGAGAGCAGACCAGGACATTCCATATTACCCCTGATCCATCAGACACAATAATGGGGGTCTGATGGCCTAAGCCCCCTGTTGAATGCGAAATATTTAGCTGTAGAACACACAGGTACTACAACAGGACCCAGTATATGGACCCTCTGTGTCCATATACTGCTTGTATCGGCTTGATAAAGCTCCTGGAGAGCGAAACGTTGCCAAAATAAAATGTCACTTAGTTGCACTTGTGTCCTTTTACTTTACAGGACCCTTACTCTTACTCTACTAGTGACCTACGTCTCACCTCCTGGCGCTATATAAGGCTCCATCCTATCACTTCAACTCCATATTATTCCAGACAATGGAACAATGCTCTTCTCCAGACTGAGGGACTGACCACCTCAAAACTTTAAGGGTGATGGACTGATTACATCGTCTTCAAGTCTCTTCTGCTTCTATCAACTTTGCTGTACTCGACTGAAGAAGCCTACTGTGTAGGCGAAACGTTTCGAAATAAAGATACCTAACTGTTGCATATGTGTCTTACCTAAACAAGACCCTGATCGCAGCTACATAACAGCTTAATTAGATCGAAATCTCAAGAGATCCTCAGACTGGTCACCTCAGGATGAAGACCCGTGTCAGGACGCAGTTCCTGACGAATCAATCCTGTCATGTTTATAAGGCCCTGACAAAGTTCCTGGAGAGCGAAACGTTGCCACAATACAATGCCACATTACTAGCACCAATGTCCATTTACCCAACATTTTGTCAGTAATTCTACCGTTATTAGGAAGTGGTACCCGTGTCGTAGCGTGTTGTCTAACAGGGCGAAACATCAGATAACAGCGTCCACAGCGCCACAACATACACACCAATAAATCCTTCTAATGGCCAGCTATTCTGCTAATTTCCCTAAATATTACCATCAAAGTCTGCTACTATGCAAATTAATATTCATAATAAAAGTTAAAATTTTTGGGGGGATAAAAAAAAAAATTTACATATACCTCGACTCGCAGTTTTTTGGGTCTTACTAATGCGAATGTTGAAATCACGACAAATGATACATGACTCGTAGCTCACAACCGAAGAACCCGGGTTCAATCCCTGCGGGGGGAGTGTGAGGACAAGTCTTCGTACACCTGTTATCCATGTTTACCTTCCAGGATGTGGGACTGACCACCTCAGAACTACGTCTTCAAGGGTGAGGGACTGATTCAATCGTCTTTACGTCTCTACTGTCTCTGCTGCCTCATCTGTATCTGACTGAAGAAATCTACTGTGTAGGCAAAACTTACACTTTTGTGTTCTAGTCTTCCACGATGTGAGCTGCCACTTTCTTGATTGGTAGCGCACTCACCTGGCACACTGAGGTCCGTGGTTCGATCCCCGGTACGGGTGGAAACATCAGGACGTGTTTCCTTAAGACACCTGCTGTCCATGTTCACCTAGCAGTAAAATAGGTACCTGGGTGTTAGTTGACTGGTGTGGATCGCATCCTGGGGACAAAATTAACCTAATTTTCGGGAAATGCTATACATAACCAGGGATTTTCTATATAGTAGTATGTCACTGATGTGAGCTATGGTCTGTATAAGTTGCATCATATACTTGTAGAAATAAATATGATTATATTAAAATACTGGAAAAAAAACAGAGGAAAACACAGTAGTATAACTACTGTGTTGAGGTATTGGCTTAAGCCGGTAGGAGACTTGGACCTGCCTCGCATGGGCCAGTAGGCCTGCTGCAGTGTTCCTTCTTTATGTTCTTATGTATACACAAATAAGGTAAGACACATATGCAACAGTTAGGTATCTCTATTATGAAACGTTTCGCCTACACAGTAGGCTTCTTCAGTCAAGTACAGAAAAGTTGATAGAAGCAGAAGATACTTGAAGACGATGTAATCAGTCCATCACCCTTAAAGTTTTGAGGTGGTCAGTCCCTCAGTCTGGAGAAGAGCATTGTTCCATAGTATGAAACAATATGGAGAAGAAGTGACAGGATGGAGCTTTTATAGCGCCAGGAGGTGAGACGTAGGCCACTAGGAGAGGTAAGAACTCAGATGTTGAAAGGTTAGGTCCCTCTCAAACCCAGCCCCTCTCACTAGTGGAAGTTGTCGAAGTTGATTGCATATGTGTCTTACCTAACAACCTGTCGGTATTTTATACCATTTTAATGTTCATACACAAATAACCCTGACACAGGAAAACGAAACGGCTGACGCCGTTACTAGCTCCCTTACCTTGTAATAAAGTTGGTAGAATTACCGACAATATGTAAAGTAAAAGGACACAAGTGCAACTAATGTGGCATTTTATTGTGGCAACGTTTCGCTCTCCAGGAGCTTTATCAAGCCATTACGTAATGGCTTGATAAAGCTCCTGGAGAGCGAAACGTTGCCACAATAAAATGTCACATTAGTTGCACTTGTGTCCTTTTACTCCCTTACCTTCGTGTGATGGTGTCTAGTTCATGGTGTGAGTCGTACCCAACCGTAGTCGTAAGTTCCTCTCTCCTAGTGTAGGTTGTCTGCGCGTTGTTCCAGTCGCGGTATTGTGACTTGTATTCTTTACATAGGCCGGTGATTCGCAACACTGGACTGAAATATTCAGAAGATGGAACACAAACCTTGCTGCTCTGGAATCCGTAGCTTCCATAGCCAATCTTTTGCCTAACTCCTTCAAGAATTTCAATGCTCGTGGCAACGAACAGGTGTTGTGAGCAGATGTGATCAGGTGTTGTGAACAGATGCAAGCAGGTCTTGTGAGCAGGTGTTGTGAGGTGTTATGAGCAGATGTGAGCAGGTATTGTGAGATGTGTAGTGTTATGAGCAGGTCCACTGCAGTCTCAAAACTCTATAAGAACATAAGAAAGAAGGAACACTGCAACAGGCCTACTGACCCATGCGAAGTAGGTCCATGTCCCCCCCCGGCCTAGAACAATGACCACCTAGTCAGGTCACTTCCACTTAAGGAAGGAGCACGGCACCAGATCTGGTAGCCCAACCTAGTCAGGTCTAACAACCACCCACCCACACCCACTCATGTATTTATCTAACCTATTTTTAAAACTACACAACGTTTTAGCCTCAACTGTACTCGGGAGTTTGTTCCACTCATCCACAACTCTATTACCAAACCAGTACTTTCCTATATCCTTCCTGAATCTGAATTTTTCCAACTTAAAACCATTGCTGCGAGTCCTGTCTAGGCTAGATATTTTCAGCACGTTATTTACATCCCCTTTATTTATACCTGTCTTCCATTTATACACTATAGGACCTTACAAGAAACAAGACAGGGACACCAATGGCAATAAGTGACTTCGACCATTCTTTTGTGTTATCCAGGTAGGTAATTTACACAATCAACTACGGGGGGGGGTTGAATGATAGCTCTAGGGCTTTCATGTTGCATTCAACACATCACCAGAAATGAGTTCTTGATGGGTTGATTGCAACACAAATGGCCTAGAGCTACCATTCAACTCCTGTGATCGTAATTCCCGTAATATGTTATTGTGTATGATTTCTGTTAATATATTTGTGTATATTTATACATAAATCAACTTACTGAGTTGCACCTCTGTTTACGATCCTCCTCCTCCTCCTCTTCTACCTCCTACTCTACCTCCTCCTCCTCCTCTTCTACCTCCTACTCTACCTCCTCCCCCCTCCCTCTTCTAACCTCCTCCTTCTCTTCTACCTACTCCCCCTCCTCTTCTACCTCCTCCTTCTCTTCTACCTCCTCCCCCTCCTCTTCTACCTCCTCCTCCTCTTCTACCTTCTCCCCCTCCTACTCTACCTCCTCCCCCTCCTCTTCTACCTCCTCCTTCTCTTCTATCTCCTCCCCTTCCTCTTCTACCTCCTCCTTCTCTTCTACCTCCTCCCCCTCCTCTTCTACCTCCTCCTCCTCTTCTACCTTCTCCCCCTCCTACTCTACCTCCTCCCCCTCCTCTTCTACCTCCTCCTTCTCTTCTACCTACTCCCCCTCCTCATCTACCTCCTCCTTCTCTTCTACCTCCTCCCCCTCCTCTTCTACCTCCTCCTCCTCTTCTAACCTTCTCCCCTCCTACTCTACCTCCTCCCCTCCTCTTCTACCTCCTCCCTTCTCTTCTATCTCCTCCCCTTCCTCTTCTACCTCCTCCTTCTCTTCTACCTCCTCCCCCTCCTCTTCTACCTCCTCCTCCTCTTCTACCTTCTCCCCTCCTACTCTACCTCCTCCCCTCCTCTTCTACCTCCTCCCTCTTCTACCTCCTCCCCCTCCTCTTCTACCTCCTCCTTCTCTTCTACCTCCTCCCCCTCCTCTTCTACCTCCTCCTCCTCTTCTACCTTCTCCCCCTCCTACTCTACCTCCTCCCCTCCTCTTCTACCTCCTCTTTCTCTTCTATCTCTCTCCCCCTCCTCTTCTACCTCCTCCTTCTCTTCTACCTCCTCCCCCTCCTCTTCTACCTCCTCGTCCCCTCCTCTTCTACATTCTCCCCCTCCTACTCTACCTCCTCCCCCTCCTCTTCTACCTCCTCCTTCTCTTCTACCTCCTCCCCCTCCTCTTCTACCTCCTCCTTCTCTTCTACCTCCTCCTTCTCTTCTACCTCCTCCTTCTCTTCTACCTCCTCCTCGTCTTCTACCTTCTCCCCCTCCTACTCTACCTCCTCTTCTACCTCCTCCCCCTCCTCTTCTACCTCCTTCTCTTCTACATCCTCCTCATCTTCTACCTTCTCCCCCTCCTACTCTACCTCCTCCTCCTCTTCCACCTCCTCCTCCTCTTCCACCTCCTCCTTCTCTTCTACCTCCTCCTTCTCTTCTACCTCCTCCTTCTCTTCTACCTCCTCCTTCTCTTCTACCTCCTCCTTCTCTTCTACCTCCTCCTTCTCTTCTACCCCCTCCTTCTCTTCTACCTCCTCCTCCTTCTACCTTCTCCCCCTCCTCTCTCTACCTCCTCCTCCTCTTCTACCTCCTCCCCTCCTCTTCTACCTCCTCCTCCTCTTCTACCTCCTCCCCCTCCTACTCTACCTCCTCCTCCTCCTCTTCTACCTTCTCCCCTCCTACTCTACCTTCTCCCCCTCCTACTCTACCTCCGCCTCCTCCTCTTCTACCTTCTCCCCCTCCTACTCTACCTCCTCCTCTTCTACCTTCTCCCCCTCCTACTCTACCTCCTCCTCCTCCTCTTCTACCTTCTCCCCCTCCTACTCTACCTCCTCCTCCTCTTCTACCTCTCCCCTCCTACTCTACCTCCTCCTTCTCTTCTACCTCCTCCTCATCTTCTACCTTCTCCCCCTCCTACTCTACCTCCTCCTTCTCTTCTACCTCCTCCCCCTCCTCTTCTACCTCCTCCTTCTCTTCTACCTCCCCCGCCTCCTCTTCTACCTCCTCCTCCTCTCTACCTTCTCCCTCCTCCTCTCTCTACCTCCTCCTCCTCTTCTACCTTCCTCCCCCTCCTCTCTACCTCCTCCTCTTCTACCTCCTCCCCCTCCTACTCTACCTCCTCCTCCTCCTCTTCTACCTTCTCCCCCTCCTACTCTACCTTTCCTCCTCTCCTCCTCTCTACCTTCTCCCCCTCCTACTCTACTCTCCTCCTCCTACTCTCCCCCCTCTCTACCTTCTCCCCCTCCTACTCTACCTCCTCCTCCTCCTCTTCTACCTCTCCCCTCCCCTCCTACTCTACCTCCTCCTCCTACTCTAACCTCCTCCCCCTCCTCTTCTACCTACTCCCCCTCCTACTCTACCTCCTACTCTCCCCTCCTCTCTATACCTCTCCCCCTCCTACTCTACCCTCCTCCTCTCTACCTCTCCCCCTCCTCTCTACCCTCCTCTCTACCTCCCCACCTCCTCCTACTCAACCTCCTCCTACTCCTCTTCCTCCCTCCTACCTCTACCTCTACCTCCTCCTCCTACTCTACCTCCTCCCCCTCCTCTTCTACCTTCTCCCCCTCCTACCACCTCCTCCTCCTCCACCTCTTCTACCTTCTCCCCCTCCTACTCTACCTCCTCCTCCCTCCCTCCTTCTACCTTCTCCCCCTCCTACTCTACCTCCTCCTCCTCCTCTTCTACCTTCCACCTCCTACTCTACCCCTCCTCTTCTAACCTCCTCCCTCCTCTTCTACCTTCTCCCCTCCTACTCTACCTCCTCCTCCTCCTCTTCTACCTTCTCCCCCTCCTACTCTACCTCCTCCTCCTCCTCTTCTACCTTCTCCCCCTCCTACTCTACCTCCTCCTCCTCCTCTTCTACCTTCTCCCCCTCCTACTCTACCTCCTTCTCCTACTCTACCTCCTCCCCCTCCTCTTCTACCTTCTCCCCCTCTACTCTACCTCCTCCTCTTCTACCTTCTCCCCCTCCTACTCTACCTCCTCCTCCTCCTCTTCTACCTTCTCCCCTCCTACTCTACCTCCTCCTCCTACTCTACCTCCTCCTCCTCCTCTTCTACCTTCTCCCCCTCCTACTCTACCTCCTCCTCCTCCTCTTCTACCTTCTCCCCCTCCTACTCTACCTCCTCCTCCTCCTCTTCTACCTCCTCCTCCTCTTCTACCTCCTCCTCCTCTTCTACCTCCTCCTCTTCTACCTCTCTCCTACTCTACTCTCCTACCTCTCCTCTTCTACCTCCTCCTCTTCTACCTCCTCCTCCTCTCTACCTCCTCCTCTTCTACCTTCTCCCCCTCCTACTCTACCTCCTCCTCCTCTTCTACCTCCTCCTCTTCTACCTCCTCCTCCTCTTCTACCTCCTCCTCCTCTTCTACCTCCTCCTCCTCTACCTTCTCCCCCTCCTACTCTACCTCCTCCTCCACTACTACCTCCACCACCTCTACTACCTCCTCCTCCTCTTCTACCTCCTCCTCCTCTCTCTACCTCTCCTCCTCTTCTACCTCCTCCTCTTCTACCTCCTCCTCCTCTTCTACCCTCCTCCTCTTCTACCTCCTCCTTCCTCCTCCTCCTCTTCTACCTCCTCCTCCTCTTCTACCCTCCTCTCTCCTCTCCTCTACCTCCCTCCTCCTCTTCTACCTCCTCCTCCTCTCTACCTCCTCCTCTCCTTCCTCCTCCTTCTACCTCCTCCTCCTCTTCTACCTCCTCCTCCTCTTCTACCTTCTCCTACCCTCCTCCTCTTCTACCTCCTCCTCCTCTTCTACCTCCTCCTCCTCTTCTACCTCCTCCTCCTCTACCTTCTCCCCCTCCTACTCTACCTCCTCCTCCTCTTCTACCTCCTCCACCTCTTCTACCTCCTCCTCCTCTTCTACCTCCTCCTCCTCTTCTACCTCCTCCTCTTCTACCTCCTCCTCCTCTTCTACCTCCTCCTCCTCTTCTACCCCCTCCTCTTCTACCTCCTCCTCCTCCTCTTCTACCTCCTCCTCCTCTTCTACCTCCTCCTCCTCTTCTACCTCCTCCTCCTCTTCTACCTTCTCCCCCTCCTACTCTACCTCCTCCTCCTCTTCTACCTCCTCCTCTTCTACCTTCTCCCCCTCCTACTCTACCTCCTCCTCCTCTTCTACCTCCTCCTCCTCTTCTACCTCCTCCTCCTCTTCTACCTCCTCCTCTTCTACCTTCTCCCCCTCCTACTCTACCTCCTCCTCCTCTTCTACCTCCTCCTCCTCTTCTACCTCCTCCTCCTCTTCTACCTCCTCCTCCTCTTCTACCTCCTCCTCCTCTTCTACCTTCTCCCCCTCCTACTCTACCTCCTCCTCCTCTTCTACCTCCTCCTCTTCTACCTTCTCCCCCTCCTACTCTACCTCCTCCTCCTCTTCTACCTCCTCCTCCTCTTCTACCTCCTCCTCCTCTTCTACCTCCTCCTCCTCTTCTACCTCCTCCTCCTCTTCTACCTCCTCCTCTTCTACCTTCTCCCCCTCCTACTCTACCTCCTCCTCCTCTTCTACCTCCTCCTCCTCATCTACCTCCTCCTCCTCTTCTACCTCCTCCTCCTCTTCTACCTTCTCCCCCTCCTACTCTACCTCCTCCTCTTCTACCTCCTCCTCCTCTTCTACCTTCTCCCCCTCCTACTCTACCTCCTCCTCCTCTTCTACCTCCTCCTCCTCTTCTACCTCCTCCTCCTCTTCTACCTCCTCCTCTTCTACCTCCTCCTCCTCTTCTACCTCCTCCTCTTCTACCTCCTCCTCCTCTTCTACCTCCTCCTCCTCCTCTTCTACCTCCTCCTCCTCTTCTACCTCCTCCTCCTCTACGTCCTCCTCCTCTTCTACCTCCTCCTCCTCTTCTACCTCCTCCTCTTCTACCTCCTCCTCCTCTTCTACCTCCTCCTCATCTACGTACTCCACCTCCTACTCTACCTCCTCCTCCTCTTCTACCTCCTCCTCCTCTTCTACCTCCTCCTCCTCTTCTACCTCCTCCTCCTCTTCTACCTCCTCCTCTTCTACCTCCTCCTCCTCTTCTACCTTCTCCTCCTCTTCTACCTCCTCCTCCTCTTCTACCTCCTCCTCCTCCTCTACCTCCTCCTCCTCTTCTACCTCCTCCTCCTCTTCTACCTCCTCCTCCTCTTCTACCTCCTCCTCCTCTTCTACCTCCTCCTCCTCTTCTACCTCCTCCTCCTCTTCTACCTCCTCCTCCTCTTCTACCTCCTCCTCCTCTTCTACCTCCTCCTCCTCTTCTACCTCCTCCTTCTACTCCTTCTACCTCCTCCTCTTCTACCTTCTCCTCCTCTTCTACCTCCTCCTCCTCTTCTACCTCCTCCTCCTCCTCTTCTACCTCCTCCTCCTCTTCTACCTCCTCCTCCTCTTCTACCTCCTCCTCCTCTTCTACCTCCTCCTCCTCTTCTACCTCCTCCTTCTTCTACCTCCTCCTCCTCTTCTACCTCTCTTCTACCTCCTCCTCCTCTTCTACCTCCTCCTCTTCTACCTCCTCCTCATCTTCAACCTCCTCCTCCTCTTCTACCTCCTCCTCTTCTTCTACCTCCTCCTCCTCTTCTACCTCCTCCTCTTCTACCTCCTCCTCCTCTTCTTCTACCTCCTCCTCTTCTTCTACCTCCTCCTCTTCTTCTACCTCCTCCTCTTCTTCTACCTCCTCCTCTTCTACCTTCTCCCCCTCCTACTCTACCTCCTCCTCCTCCTCTTCTACCTCCTCCTCCTCCTCCAACATACAAGACCTATATTATTTGCATTAATCTTCGGCAGGCTTCACTTTACATGAAAATATAATAACCTCTCCAAGAAGGATTAGGAGGAGGTAGAAGAGAACAAGGAGAGAGGAGGAGGTAGAAGAGAACAAGGAGAGAGGAGGAGGTAGAAGAGAACAAGCAGAGAGGAGGAGGTAGAAGAGAACAAGGAGAGAAGAGGAGGTAGAAGAGAACAAGCTGAGAGGAGGAGGTAGAAGAGAACAAGCAGAGAGGAGGAGGTAGAAGAGAACAAGCGGAGAGGAGGAGGTAGAAGAGAACAAGGAGAGAAGAGGAGGTAGAAAAGAACAAGCAGAGAGGAGGAGGTAGAAGAGAACAAGCAGAGAGGAGGAGGTAGAAGAGAACAAGGAGAGAAGAGGAGGTAGAAGAGAACAAGCAGAGAGGAGGAGGTAGAAGAGAACAAGCAGAGAGGAGGAGGTAGAAGAGAACAAGCAGAGAGGAGGAGGTAGAAGAGAACAAGGAGAGAAGAGGAGGTAGAAGAGAACAAGCAGAGAGGAGGAGGTAGAAGAGAACAAGGAGAGAGGAGGAGGTAGAAGAGAACAAGGAGAGAAGAGGAGGTAGAAGAGAACAAGCAGAGAGGAGGAGGCAGAAGAGAACAAGCAGAGAGGAGGAGGTAGAAGAGAACAAGGAGAGAAGAGGAGGTAGAAGAGAAGAAGGAGAGAAGAGGAGGTAGAAGAGAACAAGGAGAAATAAAGAAGAGAATAAGGAGAGAGGAGGTATAAGAGAATACGGAGAAAGGAGGAGATAAGGTTGGCAGTCAATGTATATTAAGGAACAGCACATAAAGGAACGGAGATAAACGGGAGGGTAAGGGCGAAAATAGAGGAGACGAAGAAAGGAAGAAGAGCAGGACGAGGAAGAGTTACCCAGGATATAAATTTCTCTTTGTTTACTTCTCTTCTACTCACCCTCCTTTCTTCACTCCCCCGTTTATTCTCTCCCTCAATGCATCACTCCTTCCTTCCTTCCTTCCTTCAATCCCTACTTCCTTCACCTCCATTCTTCTATACCTTCTAATATTCCTCTACTGAAGTTGTCGTAGCTACTGAACCATAGTGGAATGTTTGACAATATCATCATCACACTACTGAAGTTGTCGTAGCTACTGAACCATAGTGGAATGTTTGACAATATCATCATCACACTACTGAAGTTGTCGTAGCTACTGAACCATAGTGGAATGTTTGACAATATCATCATCACTCTACTGAAGTTGTCGTAGCTACTGAACCATAGTGGAATGTTTGACAATATCATCATCATCACTACTGAAGTTGTCGTAGCTACTGAACCATAGTGGAATGTTTGACAATATCATCATCACACTACTGAAGTTGTCGTAGCTACTGAACCATAGTGGAATGTTTGACAATATCATCATCACACTACTGAAGTTGTCGTAGCTACTGAACCATAGTGGAATGTTTGACAATATCATCATCACACTACTGAAGTTGTCGTAGCTACTGAACCATAGTGGAATGTTTGACAATATCATCATCACTACTGAAGTTGTCGTAGCTACTGAACCATAGTGGAATGTTTGACAATATCATCATCACACTACTGAAGGTAGCTACGAAAATAGTGGAAGGGCAATATAAGAACAAAGTTGCAGCACGAACCAGGGAAGTTGAATTACCACACTACTAAATTTCTCTTTGTGGTTTTGACTTCATCTCACTCACTAAGTTGTCTTCACTCCAGTGGAATGTTTATTCTCTCCCTCAATGTCATCCTCTAACCATATGATTTTGACCTATCAATCCTCTACTGGTTGTCGTACCTGAACCATAGTGAATGTTGACAATATCATCATCACACTACTGAAGTTGTCGTAGCTACTGAACCATAGTGGAATGTTTGACAATATCATCATCACTACTGAAGTTGTCGTAGCTACTGAACCATAGTGGAATGTTTGACAATATCATCATCACACTACTGAAGTTGTCGTAGCTACTGAACCATAGTGGAATGTTTGACAATATCATCATCACCCACTGAAGTTGTCGTAGCTACTGAACCATAGTGGAATGTTTGACAATATCATCATCACACTACTGAAGTTGTCGTAGCTACTGAACCATAGTGGAATGTTTGACAATATCATCATCACACTACTGAAGTTGTCGTAGCTACTGAACCATAGTGGAATGTTTGACAATATCATCATCACTACTGAAGTTGTCGTAGCTACTGAACCATAGTGGAATGTTTGACAATATCATCATCACTACTGAAGTTTTCAGCTCTGAACCATAGTAAATGTTTGACAATACATATCGTACTGAATGTCTACTACTGAACTAGTGGAATGTTTGACAAAAATACACTACTGAGTTGTCTGTACTGAACCCTATGGAATTTAATTATGATACTGAGTTGTGTACACTGAACCTAGTGTTTTGAATATTCATACCACGTGTGTAACTACCATAGTGGAATGTTTGACAGTATCAGCAACACTACTGGTGTTACTACTTGAACCATAGTGAGATGTTGAAAATATCTCCTGCTGAGTGTCCTGTAAATGACCATATGAATGTTGCAAAATCACATCTGGTTGTCGTGTACTGACCATAGTGGAATGTGTATCATCATCACTCTGAAGTTGTCGCCACTACTGAACCATATATGGAATGTTGAAAATCATCATCACCTACTGAGTTGTTCACACTGAACTGTAACTATCATATAATAAATGTGAGCACTGACCATGTGGTGTTCCCACTAGTGTAACTATCCCTATGGAATGTTTTTATATCAACTACTGCTAGTGTGACCCATCTGTACGAACTATCTATGTGATGATTATGACAGAGAAAACACTAGTGTGCTCCCACTGTGTAACTATCATATAGAATAGTGTAGCAACACTGCTGGTGTTACCACTGTGTAACTATAATATAGAATAGTGTAGCAACACTGCTGGTGTTACCACTGTGTAACTATAATATAGAATAGTGTAGCAACACTGCTGGTGTTACCACTGTGTAACTATAATATAGAATAGTGTAGCAACACTGCTGGTGTTCCCACTGTGTAACTATCATATAGAATAGTGTAGCAACACTGCTGGTGTTACACTGTGTAACTATCATATAGAATAGTGTAGCAACACTGCTGTGTGTTACCACTGTGTAACTATCATATAGAATAGTGTAGCAACACTGCTGGTGTTACCACTGTGTAACTATCATATAGAATAGTGTAGCAACACTGCTGGTGTTACCACTGTGTAACTATCATATAGAATAGTGTAGCAACACTGCTGAGTTTTTACCACTGTGTAACTATCATATAGAATAGTGTAGCAACACTGCTGGTGTTACCACTGTGTAACTATCATATAGAATAGTGTAGCAACACTGCTGAGTGTTACCACTGTGTAACTATCATATAGAATAGTGTAGCAACACTGCTGGTGTTCCACTGTGTAACTTTTTAGCCCCTGCTGTTCCACTTGTAACTATCTGAGTGCCCCTTCTGTGTTAATGAACTATCATCAATATAACTTCAAAACTGCCCAAAACTAAAGAAAGGAGTAACCTGGGACCAGTGAAATAAAGAAAGGAAACTGCTGGTGACCAGGTAGATCATATGAATAGAGCACACGGGAATAACATCGTGAATAGTTAGCATTCTCTGTCATGTTTGTGAAACTTCAATAGAATAGTGTGAAACGTTCTTATACTGAACCAAAGTGTGTGAATGTGTGTCTGTGTACTGTGTATGTGTGTGTGTGTGTTATGTGTTATCATATGTGTGTGTGTGTGTTACTGTGTACTATCATATGTGTGTGTGTGTGTATGTATATTATGTGTGTATGTGTGTTCTGTGTTATCATGTGTGTGTGTGCTTGTGTCTGTGTGTTCATATGAATAGTACAACACTTGATTTTGGCTTAATTAGTCAACGCTTTTCTTGCCAATGAATAAGACAGCTGAATTTCTGTAATTCAATAATTTGCAAAATCATTTGAACCTTAATAAAAACTGCTGGTTTCCCCTGTTTATTATTAGAATGTTTTAAACACCTAAAATAATATATTAGAATGGTTAGCAAACTGTGTTAAATTGCGCTATCATATAGAATAGGTCAGTAAAGTTTTCACTGGAACTTATATAAAATTAGCTAACTGCTTTTAATGTAACATATATAGAAAAAAACTGCTGGGGTACTAAGTGAATTTTAGAAAGGACTTAATTTTAATGACTGTTCTTCTTGAATATGTACCAGTTTTACCTACGTGAACTATATATATATATATTACATTGGTGTTACCATGTGTAATATATATAGAATATATACATGCTATTATATATGTAATATATATAGATATATATACATATACACTTTAATATATATAGAATATTACAATGTGTATATATATATATAACTATATATAGAATATTATATAATGCTGTGTTATGTTAACTATATATAATATATATAACATGCTGGTGTTACCATATATATATCATATATGAATATTATACACACATGCTGTTGCACTGTTAACTATCTCAATACACCAGGAGGAAGCAGTGGGTACTCCACTGTGTAACTATCATCTAGAAAATGCAAAGGAGGAACTTGTAACTATCATATAAAAATGTTTGTTACCATAGGCTCAAAAAAGACTCTTGACCCCTGGTGTACCAGTGTAACATCTAAGAATAGTGAGACACTGCTGAGTGCAAAAATATAGAGTGTAACTGGGATTCCCACTGTGTTTTCTGTTAGCAACACTCTGACCGCTGCTCTTCAAAGATAGGTAATGCCTGCTGTATTTGGGCACTGAACTCATAAGATTCTGATGAGCTGGATGGTTTTTGCATTATAGATAGTAACAAACTGCACGTAACAATATGTACGAGACATGTATCTTAATAAAACTTACGATTTTGGCTTAATTAGCAACGTTTTTCTTGCCGAATAAGACAAGCGAAAATTTCTGTATGCAATAATTTCGCAAAAATCATTCTGAACCTAATAAAAAAATATATTTCATTGTTTATTATTAAATTGTTGTAAACTTACCTAAAATATATTTAGTTGGATTAGGCTAAATTAAATTGCGCTTGTTATAATAAGGTCAGGTAAGTTTTCTAAGGATCTTTTGGTACAAAATTATTAACTTTTATATTAACATAACTGAAAAAATAACTCCTGTAAACGTAAGTGAAAATTTTAGAAAGGCCTTAATTTTAAATGAGTTCTTGCTAATTGACCAGTTTTACCTATCCGGCACGACATATATATATATATATATATAATATATATATGTGTATATATATATATATATATGTGTATATATATATATATATATATATATATATATATATATATATATATATATGTGTATATATATATATATATATATATATATATATATATATATATGTGTGTATATATATATATATATATATATGTGTATATATATATATATATATATACACACATACTTTGGCTGATACCTATCTCCAATACACCAGGGAGGAAGGAGGGGCAGCTGCCAGCTTCAGGGAGTCACAAAAGTCTAGAAAATACGGAGAACTTGCCCATCATTATATGTTTGTTCCCATAGGCTCAGAGACTCTTGACTCCTGGAGGAAGTGTGCATCTAAGTACCTTAAGGAGCTAGGCAAAAGACTCATCAGGGTAACTAGGGATCCCAGGGCTGCTAGTTTTCTGTTCCAGCGACTCACCGCTGCTGTTCAGAGAGGTAATGCCTGCTGTATTTTGGGCACGAGCTCAAGTTCTGATGAGCTGGATGAGATTTTCGCATTATAGTCAGTAACAAACACGTAACAATATGTACGAGACATGTATCTCTCACACCTCATGTACTGTATATACCATCTATATATCAACTACGTATCTCTTAAACCTTCTGTACCATATTATGTAATAATATATATCTATTGGTAAAAACGAATGAAAAGATGGGGTGGTAAGGGAAGTGGAATATTTAAACTTCAGGAAGAAATCCAAATATTCTCCCTTGATGCCTTTTTATCCACTTCTCCGAGGCTGTGGGTCCCATAATTTACACCAGAGGTGGACCCATCTATCTATCTATATATATATATATATATATATATATATATATATATATATATATATATATATATATATATATATATATATATATATAATGTCGTGCCGAATAGGCAGAACTTGCGATCTTGGCTTAAATAGCAACGTTCATCTTGCCATATAGGACAAGCGAAAATTTGTGTATGCAATAATTTCGCCAAAATCATTCTGAACCTAACGAAAAAAATATATTTCACTGTGTTTATTTAGTATTAAATTATTGTAAACAAATCTAAAATATATTTAGTTGGGTTAGGCTAAAATAAATTGTTCTTGTTATAATAAGGTCAGGTAAGTTTTCTAAGTTTCTTTTGGAGCAAAATAAATTTTTTTTACATTAACATTAATGAAAAAAATATATCTTTAAACGTATAAGAGAAAATTTTAGAAAGGACTTAATTTTAAATCAGTTCTTGCTAACTGACCAGTTTTACATATTCGGCACGATATATATATATATATATATATATATATATATATATATATATATATATATATATATATATATATATATATATATATATATATATATATATATAATGAAAGAGGCAGCATGTGTGCTCCGGTACAAAGAAAATTAAGTGACTAAGAGGCCCATACATCACCCCAAA
This sequence comes from Cherax quadricarinatus, assembly GCF_038502225.1. NCBI lineage: Eukaryota > Metazoa > Arthropoda > Malacostraca > Decapoda > Parastacidae > Cherax > Cherax quadricarinatus. Next base: position 10,961,372 of record NC_091388.1, on the reverse strand, counting down.
CACTGTTGTCAAGCCATGATTGTTATTGATCAAAGAATCAATAACATTCCTCAGAGTATTCAATAACAGGACGGGCCACGCCTCCGTCTTACACTTCAAAGGTGTCTTAGTGAATCATTTAATTATTCAAGAACGCCAACTTCCCCCTGGACCCTCGTACAAGTGGAAATTGTAATTATATTCTATTATTCATGATGTGTTTGTCAGGGGCTGGATGTGATAATGATGGTGGTCATGGTGCGAGCACCTGCACGCCTGCACAAAAGGGTTATAGCAACGTGATAACGGAATTAAAAGTCATGAAAGAACAAGGAAGAATTAATAAACTAAACGTATAATTACGTACAAGGTCAATAATAATGATTATTATTTCTACCAGTACATGATACAACTTATACAGACCATAGCTGACATCAATGACATACTGTATAACACAAGAACATAACCAATTAAATATATATACCATTGAACAAGACAAACCATTACCATAGGTCTACTCCAGATAGAAATAGGCAATTACACAGGTAATTACACACATACGTACGCATACACACACACACACACACACACACACACACACACGAGGTGGACAAAGACGGGATGTTCCAGAGATCGGACAAAGACACAAGAGGTCACAATTGGAAGTTGAAGACTCAGATGAATCAAAGGGATGTTAGGAAGTATTTCTTCAGTCATAGAGTAGTCAGGCCATGGAATAGCCTAGAAAGTGATGTAGTGGAGGCGGGAGCCATACATAGTTTTAAGGCGAGGTATGATAGAGCTCATGGGGCAGGGAGAGAGAGGACCTAGTAGCAATCAGTGAAGAGGCGGGGCCAGGAGCTATGACTCGACCTCTGCAACCACAAATAGGTGAGTAGAAATAGGTGAGTACACACACACACACAGGGATGTTAGGAAGTATTTCTTCAGCCACAGAGTAGTCAGTAAGTGGAATAGTTTGGGAAGTGATGTAGTGGAGGAAGGATCCATACATAGCTTTAAGCAGAGGTACAATAAAGCTCATGGAGCAGGGAGAGAGTAGACCTAGTAGCGACCAGTGAAGAGGCGGAGCCAGGAACTATGTCTCGACCCTTGCAACTACAATTAGGTCAGTACACAGACTTATCACGAACAGGAAATAAGAACATAAGAAAGAAGTAACACTGCATGAGGCCTACTGGCCCATGCGAAGCAGGTCCAAGTCTCCTACCGGCTTAAGGCAATGACCCAACCTAGTCAAGTCAGGTCACATGTGTTCAGTCTGAGGGACTGATTATCTCAAACTACTCCTCTCCTTACACCTTGTTTCCTTTGCATTGGACTGATGAAGCCACTGTGTGGCGTATGGAAATGTTAGAACATAAGAATGGAGGAACACTGCAGAAGGCCTACTGGCCCATTTATCACATACATAAATGGTACACAATACCGACAAGTTGACGAAGAGGTAGGTAAGATTATGGACCTGCCTTGTATGGGCCAGTAGGCCTTCTGCAGTGCTCCTCCATTCTTATGTGCAACATCTGGGTATCTTTATAGTAGACGTTTCACCATCCAGTGGCTTTGTCACTGCAAATTCAAGACATAATGGCAAGACTGTAGAGCTAGATACAGGAAGTGAGGTAATCAGTCCCTCAACCTTGTAGTTGAAGAGTATTATAGTCTTGACGACTGTTAAACACAGACAGGGAGACTGGACTATGTTTCACAGTCTTTAAGACTACGGTGATCACCAACTCCAAGGCTGAGGGACTGATTCCCCTCAAGGAAGGTTCCTTGATGTTGGTGAGGGGCTCTTGATTTAGGGAATTGGATCTGTGCTCCAGTTCCCTGAATTAAGCCTGAATGCCTTCCACATCCCCCCCAGGCGCTGTATAATCCTCCGGGTTTAGCGCTTCCCCCTTGATTATAATAATAATAATAATGAGGGACTGATTACCTAGTGTTTTGTATATATACTTCTACAGTCTTCACATTAAGTCCTTGTATTGACAAAGCCACTGGAGAGCGAAACGTCTACAAATACAGACACCCAGACGTTGGACATGTATTCCTCACCCTAAGCTAACAATGCACCCTAGTGTGGAATTCCCACTATTCACCTAATGATTGCTTTCGCAAAACCCACACAGACTAAGTTATCGTCCCAAGAGCCTCACCCAAGTGCGTTTGGACACGTAAAGTGAATGTAATAGTTTTATGTCTGGCCAAATGGGCGTGTTTTATAGCGTGTGTTGCGTGTGTCCAAGTGCTAGTTGCTAGCCAAGGCCACTTTAATAGACTATTTTTTTTTTTTGGGGGGGGGGGAGACAGGGGGTTACTCTCAGAGCAACAGGACATTTATTGTGGACGGAATGCTATTTGATAAATATGTCAGTGTATGACGCCGTCACTCACACGTTGTGGCCTCGATTACAGAG
>NC_091388.1:10948952-10953952 GCF_038502225.1 Cherax quadricarinatus | reverse complement strand
ACTAGGGCTAGGATACAACACTGACTAGGGCTAGGATACAACACTAAGGCTAGGATACAGCACTGACTAGGGCTAGGATATAGCACTGACTAGGGCTAGGATACAGCACTGACTAGGGTTAGGATACAGCACTGACTAGGGCTAGGATACAACAATGACTAGGGCTAGGATACAGCACTAACTAGGGCTAGGATACAGCACTGACTAGGGCTAGGATACAGCACTGACTAGGGCTAGGATACAGCACTGACTAGGGCTAGGATACAGCACTAACTAGGGCTAGGATACAGCATTGACTAGGGCTAGGATACAGCACTGACTAGGGCTAGGATACAGCACTGACTAGGGCTAGGATACAGCACTGACTAGGGCTAGGATACAGCAATGATTAGGGCTAGGATACAGCACTAACTAGGGCTAGGATACAGCATTGACTAGGGCTAGGATACAGAACTGACTAGGGCTAGGATACAGCACTGACTAGGGCTAGGATACAGCACTGACTAGGGCTAGGATACAGCACTGACTAGGGCTAGGATACAGCACTGACTAGGGCTAGGATACAGCATTGACAAGGGCTAGGATACAGCACTGACTAGGACTAGGATACAACACTAACTAGGACTAGGATACAACACTAACTAGGACTAGGATACATCAGTAACTAGGGCTACGATACAACAGTTACTAGGGCATGAATACAGCACTAGCTACAATACAAGACTTACGAGCGTCGTCCAATATTCCAGTCAACAAGGATCTTATAACGTGAACCACCAAAATATTCTTGCCGAACCAGATAAGAGAATGTAAGCCGGATAAAGCCAGCGTCTCCCAAAGCCAGATTCAGTGTACGCAAGCATCATCTTAACAGGAGACGTCTACCGTTTTCACCGCCAGAATGAAAACAAAACCACAGGAGAATAAAAGAACAAATGGATGGACTTCCTACTCATTTCTGTAACACTGCAAGCTCCTGATGATGTGTTGAATACAACACGAAAGGCCTAGAGCTTTAATTAAACTTCCCTCGTGGTTGTTTTGCATTATATATATATAATTATATATATATATATATATATATATATATATATATATATATATATATATATATATATATATATATATATATATATATATATAAGCAAGGAATTCGCGAGAGCAGGCGAAATACACACAAACACTGATCTCTGGCTGAAGGAGACTCGAACCTACGAACCTTAGGACAAGGTACGCAGTGCTTTACCAATCTACCCACACTGGACAATACCTTGGAGTCCAGCTTGCGCTAGACTTTGATCCAAGGCAGCCAGCTTTCAGGGAGAAGGCTTACAGCTTTTCATCTCATCCCCTGCATGCATCAGCCTTACTAGAGATTTGAACAATGCAAGGAATTCGCGAGAGCAGGTGAAATATACACAAACACTGATCTCTGGCTGCCTTGGATCAAACGTGTAGTGCATGCTACACGCCAAGGTATTGTCCAGTGTGGGTAGATTGGTAAAGCACTGCGTACCTTGTCCTAAGGTTCGTAGGTTCGAGTCTCCTTCAGCCAGAGATCAGTGTTTGTATATATATAATATATTATATATATAAATATATATATATATATATATATATATATATATATATATATATATATATATATATATATATATATATATATATATATATATATATGTTGTGCTGAATATGTAAAACTGGTCAATTAGCAAGAACTAATTTAAAATTAAGTCCTTTCTAAAATTTTCTCTTATACGTTTAAAGATATATTTTTTTCATTAATGTTGATGTAAAAATTTATAATTTTACACCAAAAGGAACTTAGAAAACTTACCTGACCTTATTATAACAAGAAAAATTTATTTTAGCCTAACCCAACTAAATATATTTTAAATTTGTTTACAATAATTTAATACTAAACAAACACAGTGAAATATATTTTTCTCGTTAGGCTCAGAATGATTTTGGCGAAATTATTGCATACACAAATTTTCACTTGTCCTATATGGCAAGATGAACGTTGCTATTTAAGCGAAGATCGCAAGTTCTGCCTATTCGGCACGACATTATATATATATATATATATATATATATTATATATATATATATATATATATATATATATATATATATGCAAGGAATTCGCAAGAGCAGGCGAAATATACACAAACACTGATCTCTGGCTGAAGGAGACTCGAACCTACGAACCTTGGAACAAGGTACGCAGTGCTTTACCAATCTACCCACACTGGACAATACCTTGGAGTTCAGCTTGCGCTAGACTTTGATCCAAGACAGCCAGCTTTCAGGGAGAAGGCTTACAGCTTTTCATCTCATCCCCTGCATGCATCAGCCTTACTAGAGATATTAACAATGCAAGGAATTCGCAAGAGCAGGCGAATGTGATTATATATATATATATATATATATATATATATATATATATATATATATATATATATATATATTATATATATATAATATATATATATATATATATATATATATATATATATATATATATATATATATATATATATATATATATATATATATATCACATTCTCTCTCTCTTTCATATATGCTTTTCCTCTCCCTTTCTAACCTGGCACTGTTCCCTCTGCCCCACACTACAAATCTCCGTCACTTCGGCACTTGGACGGGTCCCACAGTGCCAGGCTAGGTTCCCACACCCGTACATCACCTACAGCAGTGCCAGCCGTAATCACCACACCTGTGATGCCACAGGTGTCGCATCACAATTGCTTAGATAAAAAAATTATTTAAATTCTTCTCGATGTAAACATTGGCAGAGATGACACTCAGCATCCTTACACGCCATATAAAAATGACTTCACGCATGACTAGCGGTAAACGGAGGATCGAACCTCCACCACTACGCTAAATAGCCCGCACGGGTTTAACCTTCACATTAATTGAAAGTCTGGTTCCCTTACATGACTACCGTGACCGAATGATAATGTTTCATTATTACCTTCACCCCTGATGGGTCAGATGGTCAACCAGGCTGTTGCTGCTGGTGGCCCGCTGGCTCACACATAAGATACGGCTTCAAAGTGACAATAACACTGCAACAAGAATCTTGGGAATACACACGGGGTCAGGAGCTGTGAATCGAACCCTGCAACTACAATTAGGTGAGTACACGCCTCTTCCTGTAGGTTCAAGTGAAAAAAATTTAAAGGTTCAAGAGTAATATACTCAGAGGTTCAATAATTCCTTCTGGTTCAATTACTTCTATCTTTTCCACGCGGGCAACAAGAGGCAATTAAGGCAGCCAGCGTGGGCCGGAAGAGCCTGGTAGCCAGCCGGACTTGTAGCCAGTCAGCCAGACTTATAGCCAGCCTGGCAGTGAGTCAGCCTGGTAGCCAATCACCAAGCTTGCCTTGTAGTCAACCAGCCTGGTAGCCAGTCACCAAGCTTACCTTGTAGTCAACCAGCAAGCCAGCCTGGTAGCCAGTCACCAAGCTTGCCTTGTAGTCAACCAGCAAGCCAGCCTTGTAGCCAGTCACCAAGCTTGCCTTGTAGTCAACCAGCAAGCCAGCCTGGTAGCCAGTCGCCAAGCTTGCCTTGCAGTCAACCAGCAAGCCAGCCTGGTAGCCAGTCACCAAGCTTGCCTTGTAGTCAACCAGCAAGCCAGCCTGGTAGCCAGTCACCAAGCTTGCCTTGTAGTCAACCAGCAAGCCAGCCTGGTAGCCAGTCACCAAGCTTGCCTTGCAGTCAACCAGCAAGCCAGCCTGATAGCCAGTCACCAAGCTTGCCTTGCAGTCAACCAGCAAGCCAGCCTGGTAGCCAGTCACCAAGCTTGCCTTGTAGTCAACCAGCAAGCCAGCCTGGTAGCCAGTCACCAAGCTTGCCTTGCAGTCAACCAGCAAGCCAGCCTGGTAGCCAGTCACCAAGCTTGCCTTGTAGTCAACCAGCAAGCCAGCCTGGTAGCCAGTCACCAAGCTTGCCTTGCAGTCAACCAGCAAGCCAGCCTGATAGCCAGTCACCAAGCTTGCCTTGCAGTCAACCAGCAAGCCAGCCTGATAGCCAGTCACCAAGCTTGCCTTGCAGTCAACCAGCAAGCCAGCCTGGTAGCCAGTCACCAAGCTTGCCTTGTAGTCAACCAGCAAGCCAGCCTGGTAGCCAGTCACCAAGCTTGCCTTGTAGTCAACCAGCAAGCCAGCCTGGTAGCAAGTCACCCAGCTTGCCTTGTAGTCAACCAGCAAGCCAGCCTGGTAGCCAGTCGCCAAGCTTACCTTGTAGTCAACCAGGAAGCCAGCCTTGCAGCCAGTCACCAAGCCAGCCTGGTAGTCAGCCAGCCAGCCAGCCAGCCTGGTAGCCAAGCAGACAACTCCACTAAGACCCCAGAACAACATTACCCTGCAAAAGGAGTCTCAGCGAGAGGCAATTGAACGTCCATAATGAATTAACGAGTCCGCCTCCTAATGACCACTCTAGGGAAATGAAATGAGAACCTACCTACCGTTCTTGCCGGACCTAACTACCCTCCATAGGGACGCAAACTACCCTCCGCGGAGCACCTAACTGCTCCGACAGGTACGGCTTATATGTGTAAAGCACGCTAGAGGAGCCGAGTTATGAAGAGGGTATTAAGCCTGTCTCGTATTGCAGTGTTTTACCAGCATCGTGTGTACTCACCTATATGTGGTTGCAGGGATCGAGTCACAGCTCCTGGCCCCGCCTCTTCGCTGGTCGCTACTAGGTCCACTCTCTCCCTGCTCCATGAGCGGTACTCACCTAGTTGTGGTTGCAAGGGTCGAGTCACTGCTCCTGGCCCCGCCTCTTCACTGGGCCAAGAGCTGTGTATGTGTAGTAACATCCATTAACCGGAGTAATACTGACTGTACCAATATTAACTAAGGAATACTAAATCAATATTTATTCGTTTCTCTCAGAACACACATCTATTACCCTGAACAAAAAAATCATATAATTCCCCTGAACAAAAAAATCATATAATTCCCCTGAAC